>NW_009718822.1:0-4038 GCF_000703405.1 Apaloderma vittatum | reverse complement strand
AGTTGGCGGGGGGTGTGAGCCCCCGGCGCTACCCTTAAACGCTAGAGCAGCGTGCCCCGCCGGCGAGCCAAGTCGAAGTAGTGCCAGTGGTTGATTCTTCTCATAAAATTAGGAATTTTCAGCGTTTGGCGTCTAAATTGCTCTTTTTATTTATTTTTTTTGTCCTCTGCGCTGCACGGAATTCCAAGTGGTGTGCCCTGCCTGTGGCGTTTGGTCGTCATCATTATGAATTTCTTCTCTATGTTAGAAAAGAGATTAAATGCTTTGGACTGATCAAGAAACACATTTTGACAAAGATTTGCTGGTTTTAACAGTCTTTTACATCACACCGTACGCTGCTTTCCTTCAGTCACCCAATGCAGAACTTTGTGAACTGTTCTTTGCTTCACTGTCTTACTGAGCTTCACTTTTGACAAAGCCTAATGAATGCGAGGAAGCCTCTCAACGAGTTTAGTGGTCCCAGAACAAAAGGTCAGATTAAAGTTGATGACATCATCACTATGAAAGTCATTTATTTCTTTAACTACACTGCATGTGTTAATGCGTTTCGTGGTGTCCACATTCAATGCGATGCGATTTCATTACTAATGCGTGTTTCTTAGCCAGCAGTGCTCGAACTTATGCTGCTGCTTCTGAGGCAGCAGACATTTCACGCTGTAAACCCCCAGCTTTGGGAATAACAAAAGCCATTTACGCTGGAATTTTGCCAATGGGAGTAACACTAGAAGATAAAGGTTTATGGTCTAAATTGCTCTCTCAGGTCCTAATCCATCTCTGGATGAAGTTTAACAGGCCTTGGGAATGGGAGTAAATTTCCAGTGTTATTGGCCATACACCGATTTTTCTAAAAATAAGGAAAGGTAAGAGAGGATATGTTGACAGCACATCTCTTATTTTGTTTGCATGCTGGTAGCTTTGATTTCAATTGAAGTGTCCACCGCATATTATCTTTATATGGGAACTATTGTGCTGGTACATGACAAATCTCACCCAAGGCTATTTATAAGCTATTGATTCTTCAATGACGGCTTCTAAGTGGTTTGCCTTTCCCAAACTGTTTAACAAGCAACTTCAGGAGTTGGGCACATTCATGTTTAAAGTGGAATTTCGGAAACAGAGCTGCTCCTTTTGTACTCAGAGGAAATAGAAAAGTATGACCGACTGGACAGGAGAGAAGCGCATCAGATCCTGAACACACTTCGACAGCAAATTGCACTGTTTAATTGAGAATTGTAAGGAGCGCAGTAGGAGAAGGGGAACACTGGTTGTGGTTCGCAGCAGTAGCAGCATTAATATGGGATGCATGCCATCGAAATGTCAATAGCAATAGTCTATAAAGAAAACATGGGTTTGGGTATTTTGTATTCCCAGCACTTCACAGGAGAGTTAGCTGACAGTGGTGATGCTGTTCTTGTCACCTGTAAGAAAGCCGACGTGGAGACACTTGAGATGCCTTTCTAGCCATTTCTAATGAGGGACATGATTGTAGAAGACACTTGCTTCTCTCTCTCTGTCACCCATATGACAAGGTGAGCCGCCCTTTCCCTCTGCCTTCCCTCCCAGTCCTTTCTTCCAGAATATTTCTCCTCTTTATGTGTCTGTTACTGTGGTGCTGACACTTACCCTGACAGCACTTCACGACTTTGCTTTCCTGTACTCCACATCACTCTTTAAACTGCCCTTGTCTTGCCTTCAGTCAGCTGATGGTTTGATAAATGATGCTAAAATATATATATGCAAAATATATGTAAAATATATTTGCAAAACATGCAAAATCATGCTTGCGCTATTAGCATGGATAAGCATTTGAATACATTTATTTGCATGCAGAGATACCTACTTATGCACAGATAAAGATACCTAGTTGTTCTTTACTAATCTAACCGATGAAATTGTGGTTACCTCTAGAAAGTACGCAGGTCAGGAAACTGCTTTCTTTGCTGCTCTGCAGGTGTAAGCTGTATTGAGGTAAATAATGATTCCTTCACTAATATTTATTTATCTTTTTTCAGTGGTCCTTATGTCTACTGAAGAGCAAGCAGAAAAGGCATAGTAACACAGTCAAATCAGTAATGACTTTTGGGAAGCTGCTGATGATTTGGTTTTCCCGTTGAACTTTTTATTATTTTAGAATTGTTAATTAAGATTGGTCAAAAAAGGAGGAAAGAAAAATTGTAGCATATTTTTCTCATTATTATTTGAGCTTAAGCATTCAGCAGAGCAGCTGAGCAGAATTTCATGCTTTGAAACGCTCTGGTCAGCTCCATCTCTTTTGTTAAGTCTCTCCTTTTTATTTGCTGTAACTGTCCTTTAAAGTATACATGTGCTTACTATACACAGATTTAATGAAATTATCACTTTTTAATTTTTTAAATAAGAAATAATTATAAACTCTGAAATTACTTCCAAAAGCATATATTTCTTTAGTAACCAAAATTTTGTGGAATTATAAATACTCCCCTCTGAGTGAAACACCCTTAAGCCATGAGGACATAGGCTTAAAGGCACAAAGCATCATAAATCTGGTGATGAAAATAAAATGATTTAATGTGGTATCTGACTCACAGGCTTTTTCAAACCAAGTGGTAAATTCTCCTGAATCACCTCTGTGGTGCCACAGAGACTGCGTAGCTGGCTGAGCTATGCAGACAAATAAAATAGCCATAAACACACAGGCAATGCTACCACAAATGGTCACCCATCTGGAAAAGTTATTAGAGAATAGTACTTATTAGCAGTAAAAATTTTGACCTCAGGTGAAAATCTCTCTGTAGCAAGATGTCCTGGATGCTGTCATGGGAAGCAGCACGATGTCATTACAAGCACTGGGGAGAAATGACATTTTGCTGGTTTGCCTACAGGTTTCTTAAATGCTGAAATTTAGGAAAAAACACTTTTGGATCTCACCATACAGTCTGAGAAATGCACTACCTTGCTGGCCAATTTGGGAAAAGTAATCCCTTTCAAAGCTGTCTCTTTTAAAGATTTACATTTATTTTTAGTGCTTGAAGTTTAATTTGCAATAATTCATAATGAGCTTTCTGCATGAATAAATCATTTGCAGTTATTGCTATTGGGGAAGATTCCCTCTATAAATAATTCTTACAATTTAAGTTGGAAGACATACCTGGCAGCTTATGTTTTACTAATAACAAGTAAAATACTTAGTCAGCTTTTCCAAACTTTGTAGCTCTTTCAAGACTTTTTTCTTTGTGCCCGACAGTCATGCTACTAATTACTCTGTAGTAAGACTGTGTGGTAGTTAGTTCCACTGAATAATGCATCTCTTCTTCTTCAGGCATTGAGGATATGCATTGTATTTTAATTTTCTGCCATATAGCCTACAGTAAGTGCATGTGTGAATGTGTACATTTATACACATGATTTTTCACTGTGGCAAGTTATATTCAAAGTAGAGAGAAAAAAAAGCAGAAATGTTGCTTTTAAGAGGATCACTTATCAATTAATCTATAATGCTAAACTTTTGTTTAGCTGAGAAATCATGTGTATGATAACCAGGTCTGAATCTATGAGGGGTTCATCTTTAAAGCTTGAAAGGTTCAGGATGGAGAAAGGGTATGCAGGGAAAAAAGAGACATTGCAGAGCTCATATATCTCTTAAAAAGAAGTAAAGCAGGTTGCCCAGAGAAGTTGTGGAAGCCCCCTCCATGGAAGTGCTTAAAGCCAGGTGGGACAGAGTTTTGAGCAACATGGTCTAGTGGGAGGTGTCCCTGCCCATGACAGGGTGGTTGGAACAAGATGATCTTTAAAGTCTCTCCCAACTCAAGCCATTCTATGATTCTATGAAAACATCACTTGCTCCCTCTTGCACAGAAACAATGTCAATTTTAGTGTAGGAACATAGAACAGTCATTTCCCTGTGCACCAAGAAACTGTGGCAGGAGGTGTAGGCATATTTTACAGATGTAGGAAGGCTGTAGTGGAAGAGAAGATGACGATAACTAGGTGATGCTTTGTTTTAATTTTCATGGGAAGCGATACGACAAATGACACCAAGCTGGGAGGGAGTGTCGATCT
>NW_009718821.1:29284-42850 GCF_000703405.1 Apaloderma vittatum | reverse complement strand
TGGCTGCTGGCCAGGGTTAAACCACGACACACCTCCAAGCAGGGAGAACCGTCATCCTCACTGCTGACCAGTTCCCCTGTTGTGCAAGGACACCTGGTGGGGCGAGGGAATTGCCAGCCAGTTGCGCTTGCCATGCTGAGCAGGAACCTTGTGTCATTGCCCCCTGTCCTCTAATTCCTCCCACTCCCTGATCCTCTTTAACCTCTCCACTTCTTCTTTCAGCACTGTCATAACCAGATTATGGAAGTTTTCAATTTCCCTCTCACTTTCCCTAATTTTTCTTAACCTACTCACCTCCTCCCTGAGCTCCAACACTTCATCCTGGAGCTGCACCACCTGGCTTAGCAGGTCGTCAGCCTGCTCACACCTCACACAGCCATCCTCAGGATTGTTCCAAGCTACCAGTGAAAAGCTGTGACATTCCTCACAGCCTGTGACCTGAACACCAACATCCCTTTGAGTGGGTGCTGGAAGAACAGTTCTCCTCCAAGTCACCACCAGGACTCCTTGATTAAGGTGAAGCACCTCAAATCCTGTCCAAAGAGCTGTAAACAGCAGCAGTTGCCCTCTTGTTAGGGCAGAACAAAAGGGTCACTGACCTCGTACTCGGTGGGCAAGGGCTGGTCGTTGCCCTCCCAGAGGCTTTTTACAGCCCAGTAAACCGTGGGTGTGCTGGTTTTGCCCCGGCTCTCACAGCAGCCTGCCTACCCCAGCACTGCCCCCAGCAGTGGCAGATCTGGTCCTGGCTTGAAAAAGCTTCGAAAAAGCCCCAGAAAGAGCTTTTCTTCAGCCATTTTTTCTGCAGCACCTCTCCTCAGTGCAGTCTTACCTGCTCCGAAGTGGGTCTCCACAGAAATCTAGAAAAGATTGTTTTATTGGTAAATAATCTGGCAAAAAATGTACAATTTTGGATGAAAATACTCGTCAGATTTATGCAGCACTTCATCTCTTGAGTACAAATACACTTCTTTTTATGCCTCTCCGTTGAATTTGACGAAAACACTTGTTTCTTGTGAGCTTTGTTCAAAGGTGTATTAATGGTGGCAAAAAGCCACTTTCTTTTTGTTTTCCTCGTAAACACAATGTAAAGTCAAAGACTGATAATAATGACAATTCTGTTCATGAAGCTGAAAGCTTAGAATGATTGAATTCATTGTGCCTTGGATTTGACTTATGAGAAGACAGAGGCAGATTCCGGTGAGGTTCAGAAAGCCCAAGGTGCAAATCTACTAAGCTGTAAGCAGATTGACTTTGATCACTTTGAGGCTTTTCCTTCTAATTTTATGCACTTAAAGACAGAAAAAGAGAGGTCATTCCGCTTTCTAGAATATTCTCTAAAAACTCAGTTGATCACTGCTAGTTCTCCGGGGTACCAGGTTTGAAACATGTTTTTGACATACTGGAGTTCTGAAGCAGATACAGGGAAGATTCACTGTTTCTGCTGTAAATAGCAGTGACTTTGGACTAAGAATGGTGTGCAGGTGATATGAGTGTATCTGAAAATGCAAAATTACTGAAGAGAACTGATTCTGTTTATTTCAAATCAGGATAGAGGTGTCACAGGGCTTAAGATACAGCTAAAATGGACTATTGAACACTGCAGATCTATAACATGATCCTCAGAAAATGCAACATGGTTGATAGTTAGCTGCAGGGAATTACCTGAACTGCTCAAATACAAAGTTTAGTATTTTCCTCTCTTTTGACCTTAGTCTGGATCTCAGAGCTGAGGTGATTTTCAGTGTTGGCAGAAAGATAGAAATAGTGGCATCATTGAAATTTATCTCCTGACTTAAGTCTCCAAAGAGGTCAAAGAATTAAATGACAGTCTCTGCCAGGGTCCAGTGGCATTCTGTCAGAAAAATTGGTATTTAAGTCCTCAAAGCAGAATCTCATCAGAGGTTCTTAATTCTCCTGCAGGCACTGTAGCGTTAACAAACAGCTCAGCAACTTAGGTTATAGCTGGTACATGGTAATGTGCCATTCTATTTATAAACTATTCATTTTGGCCAGTGCAGAGAAACCTTTGCTGAATGGGAAGTATTTGCTACCAGACACAATTATTTTAGCAGAACATTAATAATGAAAAATCATGGGAGCTTGGAGCCACGCTCCTTTAAACATACTGACATTATGTAATGCTAATAACATTGTTTTCCAGGCTAATGCTATTATGTCAGAGCGATTCAAATACGTGCAAGTGGAAACTTGCTATTTATTTATCGTTTGCATCAAACCCTAAAGAAAAACCAAAAAACATCTGCAAGATTAATTGAAGTTCACCACAGAAGAAGGAAACTATACACGTGCTTTCTTTATCAAATTGAATGAAGAAATTTTCTGAGCTGTTTGAACTTACATATGAAGAAGTTATGAAAACTAGTAATGGAAAATGTTAAACCCATTCACAAAAGGCTTTGACATTAATTAAAAAAAAAATACTAACTATTTCAAGTCTTTGTAACAGAAAACAACCAGGTTTGTGATGTTCTCTTTTAGTTGCTAGGATATGTGATAAGTAAACTGCTTAGCCACAGAATCTTTTCATTTGTCCTGTCTATGAGTCTTCCAGGGACAGCTGCCCACAGGAGAAATATACTTTGTTTTCCTTGATGCCTCCAGTAACCCCCTCCACTGCACAGATAAGGAAAGAGCTGGGCCACAGCAGAGGGCACTGACAGAAGCTGGATCTTAAGGGTCCAGAGCACAACAATCTTCTCCTCTCACAGAATCAGAGAATCATAGAATTGTCAGGGTTGGACGGGACCTTAAAGATCATCTAGTTCCAACCTCTCCGCCATGCACAGTGACATCCCCCACTAGATCAGGCTGCTCAGAGCCCCATCCAGCCTGGCCTTAAAAACTTCCAGGGATGGGGCTTCCACCACCTCTCTGGGCAACCTGTGTCAGTCTCTCACCACCCTCATGGGGAAGAACTTCTTCCTAATGTCCAATCTGAACCGATCCATCTCTAATTTTAATCCATTCCCCCTAGTCCTAACACTGCTCAACATCCTAACAAGCCCCTCACCAGCTTCCTTGTAGGCCCCCTTGAGATATTGGAAGGCCACAATAAGGTCTCCTCGGAGCCTTCTTTTCTGCAGACTGAACAGCCCCAACTCCCTCAGTCTGTCTTCACAGGAGAGGTGCTCCAGCCCTCTGAGCATCCTCGTGGCCTTTCTCTGGACACGCTCCAGCACGTCCATATCTTTCTTGTGCTGTGGGCTCCAGAACTGGACGCAGGACTCCAGGTGGGGTCTCATGAGAGTGGAGCAGAGGGGGAGAATCACATCCCTCGACCTGCTGGCCACACATCTCTTGATGCAGCCCAGGATACAGCTCTTTAGTGTGAGTAACCACCAGGATTGACTCTCATCTTTTGAGAAGAACCACCCCACATTTAATTTGACCGTGCATGAAGAAATTATATCACAGTTTTCATAAAGTTGTTAAAGCATGTTCAAAAAGACTTCCCAGTCTGGCAAACTCAAATTTGAAATGGAAGCACTGGACTGAGGACCAAGAGAAGAGTTGTTTTTCTCGCTCGGTTGTCAGTAAAATACAAAGCACTAAAGTTCCTATAGAATCTTAAAATGACATTAAAATTCTGCTTCCATTTTTTGTGGTAGTAAAGCATTTCAGGCCACAAAGGCTATGGCAGTTACTACATTTGAATATAAGTTCTAGTGAACAGAGTAAAAGAAATAAGTCTTTTATAATCAAAAGGGACACAGTGAATGGAGGGAAGTAATTTCCTTCAGTTTCTATGTACCATGAAATAGTTTTCTGAAATTAGACTTTGACAACCATATGCTTATATAATAATAGTTTCTGTATCATGAATAGTACCCATACTATATCTACAACAGCATCATGCTTTTTCTAATGCCTTTTATGCTATTCCTTAAGTTTGCATTTGAGTGGGCACTGAGAATATAGAACGGTTGGTCAATTCTAATAATATTAAAGATGCATACATGCTTATTTGTTTTGTGTCCTCTTGGTAATTTAGGAAGATACTAGCTGAAAAAAAAAATAGAAAAGAGTAATCTGACAGCAAGGTATTTAGGTATTTGGAAAACAACTCAGGAAATAACATTTTTTAACATTTGCATAGGGTTGCAAAGCTTATTATCAGACAGACAGATTAACTATTACTTTTGAAAGCAAATAACTTTAATCTGAATTTAAAGACTCAAAGTTGATTTAATTACATGTACATGACATAATTGAAGTATGCTACACAGCCTCTTGTTATTTGTTATTTTAATAAGCAAAAGCATTTTAACTATACAAATTAAATGTAGTTAAATATAATCAGTTTCAAATATAACAAAAGAGTCAGTGTTGCTTTATTTTTCACAACAACTGCCCCTTCTTATCTTTGGAAAAGAGAAATTATACAAAACATCCATTCTTGTAGTGTATCAAAGAATTGCCTAGTAACATTCTAAAGCCTGTAAGCAAACCAAAAGGAGGTAGATGGCATAATTTTAGGGTTTTCTTTTGTGTTATGATTTCAGTCTAACAATTATGACGTGAGATTTGGTACTAATTTTGCTAATTCTCATTTTAGAGAAAAAGTCTCTTTTATTCAGAAAACAGTAACCTAGACTGTTGGTGCATAAACTCTAAAGTTTCTGATAGTTCATAAATCTATAAGAAAAATTATCATCTTTCTAAATTACATAATTTGAAACTTATAACAATATAAAATATAGAATATGCATGATGTTGACTTCATGATAACTGTATAAATTAAACATAAATGTTGTTATCATCATCCCACATTTTTTTAGTGTTTTTACTTGTAGCAAATGAAATCTGTTATTTCCCTTTGCCTCCCAAAGAAACAAACAAAATCCTCAACCCAGCAGCAATTAGAACTTAGCAGCAAAACAATAAGCCAGGTTCTAGAAATGTGAGCTAGATATTCATACAGTTAAATGAAGGTTTATGGTAAGGTATTCTGATTTTCATTCATATGGAGTTGCAGTTCTTCGTTATCTGAGTATATAATTATGTTTTATTTTTTTTTTTGTTTTCCTATATGTAATGCAGGGAGCATATATTAAACTACGTTCTTTAAGATTTTAGTTAGATGGAAATAAATAAGTGAATTTTAATGTATTTTCCTTTTTTCCCACTGTTATCCACCATATCTTTTCTTGTTTTCTCAACTTTTCCATTTCTTCTAATCATCTTCAAACTGGTTTTTTTTATTCTTCTTGGCTTGCTGACAAAATCAACAGCATGGCTAGTTTGTTAGATAAGATTATCGAAATCCTTTGAAAAATCTCACTTATATTTTAAACCTTTGGGCATTCACCAGATTGATCTTATTCTTAGTGTAATTTACATCACAAAAAGGACTTCCCTATGCCAGGCATTCACGTTAACACTGGGGTCTGTCTCCACAGTGACACCTACAGGGTGGTCTCTACTTCACCAGCTCATTCTTGTCACTGCCTCATTGCTAGGACCCTGCTTAATGCTTTACTCCAGCAATTATTTATTTAACCACTTTGGATTCTTGCTATCACCCATTGATTCCTCAGATAATAACAAGAAAACAATAAGCTTTAAATCCAAGCAAGTAAGCATATTTTTGAAGGCTAGAATGTGCTTTCTTTGGCCAAAAAGAAGAGTGTCTTAAGATTTGGGGTACTTCCTGTCCCATTTTGTCTAGAATATGACAAAATACGGCCAAGATTTTTCATATGCGGTATTATAATTAGATGGTAATTACATTTCACTAATTACATTTGAGTAGGCACCCAAGGATGATTCATGTTTAACGATTCTACAGGCATCTTCCCTGTGACACATTTTTCTAGATTCTTTTAAACCGTTGTCATTAATATACATAGCTATGTTGAACATGAGCCTTTATAATTAATCACTAGGCTGGAGTCTTAAGGAAGTTGGCAAAAACTGTCACAATTTCTCATTGTTCTTTTGAAAACACAGGTATACGTGAACTCTAATAATAGGACAACTCATGCTAGGAGCAAAGTTAGTCCATTCACACATCAGAAAAAACGTGTGCAGTGTACTAGAAAAAACCTAAAATTCAGCTGACAAGTCAAACAGGTAAAAGCATTACAAACATTTGAAGTTTTTCTTCCCAGTTAAAGGCTTACATATTCATATGTTGGGTTTTTATTTTCATTCTACACTTCTCAAAATTTCTCGGTTGGCACCTCTCCTTTCAACATATGTCTTTAGCAAGAGCGATGTACTTCTTGAAGCTTATATTGAGGTGAAATCTCATTAGCTTCATTTAGACTTTCTAGTAAGAAATGACTCATTGCACACTTATGGCGCACTGCAGAAGAACTGGGAAGCATCCTGCGTTTCTCAGGATACATCCTGAAGCTTCCAGTAGAGCTTGGGCAGCCATTGACTGTGAATGCTGCTGTTGGTCACCTTGAGTTGCAGATCATTTAGGGAACGCAAACCACTCCCTCTAAAGTACATGTCATAATTAGCTTGGTTTGTCAAACTCATGATTATATTTTTTTTGTTCTCTTGCTCCCTTGTCTCTGTCATCTCTCTCTCTTGTTCAAATTATTCTCACATTCTTCTCTGTAGAGTAGGACAACTTGAACAGCCACAGAATTTGACTTTTGCCTTGCCCACTACATCGCAAAGAGCACATATGAGCAGATTAAGTCATTTTTTCATGAGGGAAAAGAGATGGATGTGAAAACTGCCAGAGCAAGAAGGGAGTTTACCTCAGATTACTTTCCTATCCAGGTAGTCTGACTGAAGGGAACAGAAAACCCATTGTCACTGTTTCTTCGCTTAATTGTAAAGAAGCAAAGGTATTTTACAGCAGCTCTGAAATATGAATTTTAAGGACTCTGCATGGCCTCCTCTCAATAACATGACTTGAGCAACAACTAATTGGAGAGAGCCCAAGTCTGCACACATCACTCAAGCCTCTCCATTCTGAGAGGTATTTGCCCTTCTGATAAGAGGATGAATGTTGCTTAGGGTGACTATCAATGAAGGAAAATGTGCAGTCTGGAGGAGAGGCGTTGTAATGAGAAGAGGTAACAGGCCAGCCATTCCAGCCTGGCACGAGGCCCTTATGTGGCCAGTCCTGACACGGTCCAGAGGATTGGAGACCGTGCAGATGGTCACAGGGCCTGGCTTGTGCTTTCCCATTGCTGCATGGGTCATATTTAAGCCACAGTTTCCTCAAAAACGTTTTCACTCAAGTGAAATTAATGCTAATAGCACCATGGCTTTTCTTAGGAGAAAGTGAATTTCGTGCAGATCTCCGTTTTCAGCTATTTCCTGATGACAAAACCAATAGGCATCTTGTTTTCCTTCAGATCCCTCTCTGGGATGTCACAGTCACCTCACAATGGGCAGGAAGGATTTAGTTACCTGAGTGCTGTAGCTGGGGTCAGCATCTCTCAGGATCCCAGAGAGAGCACACAACATTTCTTATGAGAATCTGCACCTCATCCCTGAGCACCTTGTGAGACCTGTGCTCCTTCATCTGTACTGTTCTCCCAGGTTTTAAGGAAGAGAATATCCCACATTCTTTTTTACAGAACTAGATATTTTTTTATTTAGTATCTCTCCAGCCTGCTAGAGGTACCAAGGACGGCAAAACAAGGAGGACTTTTTGACACTTGACACTGACTCCACAGGGTTTAAAATAATTTGGAATACTATATATAAATACTGTATGCAATATCATTTGCAATAATAAAAATAGTTATTTGTTTGATATACAGCCCTTTAAGAAAGAGTTGCATCCAGCTCTGGATTAGTGGCACAGTAAAAAACATATATTATCATCGCTTTAAGAAGATGAAGACATATATAGATCAAATTCAAGCACAAGAGGGTTTTTTTAAAATTCATTAAATATAAATAATACACTTCTAAAAATGTTTCATTTCCTTCTCTGCATTACTCCTTGCTTTAAGGTGGATAAATACTTTATTCTAAAGTATTTGAATTCTCCTTAAGACTTTTAATGACTAAGAATTGTTACAATATTCTGGCTGTATTCAAGTCAGATTAATAGCTTGGCGTCTCTGGGAAGAGGACCAAAAATATAAATTGTAATCAATTAACATTTATTACAGACAGCTTGCAGCTGCATAAATTTCCACTAGGAATTAGACAAGTTAATATTTTTTCATCTCTTTTTACTGCTTTATCATGATCTTGATAATATCAGCTTCAAACCTGACTTAATGCAAAGTTATGGTAATAAATTTATTGCCATTAAATATTATTTTAATTCTTTCAAATAAATAATAATGTTCAAGGTGTGCGGCGCAGGGACGAGTGCATATATTGGACTTTTCAAATCTCATGAGGTCTTAAAATCTCTTATAAATAGGAATAATCCCAAGTATTAAGCCATGCAATACAGTCCCAGGCATAGATGAAAAAGACTGTTTTCTTTTACATTCATTCTCAGTTAATTACTTATTGACTCAAGTATTGCATTTTTTTGGCTAACGTTTGTTGCCCAAATACATTTTTAAACTAATGAACCAAATTACTGAGAAACAAATATAAAAGAACAGCCAGTAATATATAAAAAACTTTAAATGGGAATCTTGATACCACACTATGAGATAAAATAAGATTGGATTAATCCACGAAGATATGATTCGGAATGCCTAACTTGAAGACATCCTTGCTTGGAATAGACACTTAATTCCTTTGGTTACAATTCAGTAGGGAAGTCATATGTCTACTTTAAATCGAAGTTGATGCATAATTTTTTGTTCAATTTACTATTAAACAGGCAGTAGGCTTTACTAAAGAAAACACTAAATCTGGGCTTTGGGTTTTTTGTTTGTTGTTTTCTTGTTTGTTTTTAATTAATTCATTGCAAGTTTCTTTTTCTTTACTTTGAAGGGTTTGTTTTGTCAAACAAAGAAACAAACTGGATAAAATCCTATGCTTGTATAATATGCTTAAGATTCATTGACTTTAACTGAGCTACAATGATTTTTACAAGTGGAAGACATGACCCTTTCTGATTTATTTTGGCAAAGAAAAGTCTCTCCATTTTTTGGCACTAAAGATGTTCTGCAACCACCAGTTATTAAATCTCTAGCAGTATTGAGAAGATACTCTGACCACACACCGATAGCCAACAGGGTAAATAATTCAAAACTGTCTTCATTAGAATTTCTTACTTTCTAATCTTCATATATGTAAAAGGTTAACACTGTCATTTGGAGATGGATCTATAGTGATACAGATAATAGTAAATTCTTGCTCATTATTTATTTAATTTAAAATGTAGTCCAAAAAGATAAGTACATTTGGCAGGAAATTCAAAGAAATACTATCCTCTGTTTTACTTCTAATTACAATGTATTTTATTTTGCCACATAAAACTCCCTTTATTTTTGTTTTCACCTTTTTTAGTGGAAAAGAAAAAAAGGAATGTAAAAAATGTTTAGCTTACTTTTAAAAGAAAGTACCTTAGAAAACTTGCCATTGTTGTGCATTTGAACTGCAGAAATCTGGTGGAATCACATACTATTTTTTGGGTATTGAAATTTGAAGTCCTTCAGGTTTAGGTCTACTTTTATGTATGTCTCAAAGCTCCTGAGGGTCCAGAAGAGTCAGAGGTAGCTCAGGCCATCCTGTGTGGATTTTTATGTACTTTGAACAGGAGACAGGTCATAGTCAGCAAGTCTTCTGGAATTCTGCCCAGCATAGTCTTTATGATTAAATGCTTCTGCACAGTTCACCCCTTAGTCTGTTTTCCAAGAATGAAAAAGAGGAAAAGAAGTTCCCATTAAACTGTAGTTTTAGCTGAGGTGAGGTACTTGTGCCTGCTACTTCTCTGAAAGCTGCACTCAATTTAAAATATAACAACAGTGGATAGCAGATCTTAAGGACTTCATATATCAAGTGAATAAGACCAAAGGGTTTTGTTGAAATGTCAAGGTAGTTTTTATTAGAAGATGGTCAGAAAATATTTAGATATATTAAAGATCTGTTTTCCTAGGACATGACTTTAAAGCTTTTATCACACCTTAAAACTATAAAAACAAAATTTACAAACACTGAATAGTAACTAATGTTAATCTCGTATTAGCTAGATCTCTCACTCTGGCTCTTCATTTTGTATCTTCATTTCTAGCTTTCATCTTTCTGTTCAACATACAGGGCTCTAGGACCCTTAGCACTGCCATAGAACACAAGTACTCTTGTTACTATTTAGGTCCAGCTTTGGAAACATAGATGGTTTTTCCAACCCAAGTAAGCTGTCAAAGGTTTCTTCATCATTTATATTGGATAATAAAAGTGGGTGGAGCCCAAAGCTCTCAGTGTTATTCTATGACATGCCATTGGCTATAGAAGATATTTCAAGTACATAAGCTTCTCTGATCCAGTATATGTTAGAGATATCTTCCAAATCAGTGTGTCATCTTCTATTTATAAAATAAAGAAATAAATATTCATATTAAGTTACACTGATTGAATACAATGCTGTGTCACAAAATATTAAATTTTAGATTCAAAAGGGAGCATGATATGCTCAAAGCTGAGATGCTCTACAAGGCTTAAGAAGTTATTTAGGTATGAATAGCTGTTACGGAGACAGTACAAACCAAGAGTAAGGGCTTTTGAAGTAGTTCAGATTAAAGTCTGTGTTTATTTCTCTTGGTGTGAAGAAAACTTTCAGTTTAGAAAACGTTGTCAAAGGTCATGGAGGTTTTTAGTTAAAACATTTGCCATTTTCAGTAAGAATTATCTAAATAAATTTTTCATTTCCTAAATGTGTGTTTAGTATACTTGAAAGGTGATAGATTTACAGCAGTAGAAAAGCCCGGTATTGACTAAGTATGTGAGAGTAGTGTTCTTTGACGAACAGAGTGCCTACTTCCTCCTGTTTACTACCCATATCTTCTTCACTACATGTGATTCCTTGCAAGGTACAAATACATGTAAGTGATTAAAAGGTATGTTTTTATTGTATTTTGTTATTTCTTACTTCTGGTAGGTTTTAAGGAAAAATTTGGCCTTAAAACAGAAGTATTTACCTCACATGTTCCATTCTTCTAGATAAATAAACCCTCAACTATATTTACCTAATAAACAAAATAAATATTTACCATATTTACCTAATAAACAAAACACTCCAAGTAAAAATATGTAGATATTTGTTACCTGTTTATTTGGAGGGGTTGTTTTTATTGGTTTTTGTTGTTGTTTGCTTTTTCGTTTGTATTGTTTAAATGCAGTGGAATGAGGGAAAAAAGATGGAAGGAAAGCCAGGAAAAGACTGGAAAAGACTGGAAAACAGATATTTCTAAATGTGAACATAGCACCCAGAAAGGTAAAAGAAGATAAAACTGGTTCTGGTGTTTATGGACATGAATAACTGATTCATTAACTGCATTCTTCTATCTACTGAAAATTTCCTTATCTTAAAAATATACATTGTCTTAGCAGGCATATCTATTCTATAGATGGAAAGAGCATACACTGCACAGGTATTTGTAATGTCATAGAAGCTTCCTAAAACCTTTCAAAGGATGTTTACTCTTTTATTTTCACACTTAAAATAACCCTGTTATAAAAATAAAAGTGCTGAAAGTTAAAATTACTTGACTGTATATTTTTAAATGTCCCGGAATCTAAGACAAAGGCATAAGTATCTGATTTCCCTAACCTGTTTATTTAGAGGAGGCTTATGTTTGAGATCACAATTCTTCAGTCAATAACTTTGTCATTGCTGCTTCTGAATCTCTTGATCTTTACTTTCTGTTTATAGATTGCAATCTTTTAAAGCTATCTTAAAGAACAAGAAAAATAAAAGAAGCTTGGGAGTTTGGGGGTCTAGATTATTTTTTTTAACATTGTAGATTTTTTTCTTTAAGTCTCAATAGCAAGCGATTTAATGAGTAGAAACACAATTAAACTTAAAAAGAAGGAAGCAGTTGTTTCACAGTGAATGAATCTAACTTTTCGTTCACTATCCACAGAGGTGGATATGTTCTGGGACTTACGTAGCCTAATTCTCAAGCTTTGTTCTAGTCCAGATTGTTATTTTGCTGTCTGATTGTCTTACTACTGGTCCAATCATGTGTAAGCAAATGCTTATGTACTATTTCTAGTTTCCATCTTACTTGATAAATTCTAAGCTCTCTAAACTGTCTTAGTGAAGAACTTGACTTTTGTTGTCATATATATTGCAGCTTAAATAAACCACTAAAAAAATTGGCAGGAAGCCTTCTGCTCACCTCTTTAACTGTTACCAATAAGTACACTTGGCTTTTTCAAAACAGATAGCTTCCCTCCAGGCATCAAACAAGAATGACTAAGAAAAGATTATAAAAGCAAGTAGTCTTGGCAACTTTAAAGTCTTCTGATCTACTGTTTGAATGTTGAAAATCTTTCAAAGAGAGCCATGATAAACTTCCACTTACCCACCATGAATATTCAATATCTGCCTCTCTATAGAAAGTTTTGAATTTTAAAGAAAATTTGCAGAAAATTAAAAGAAAAAAAAAACAAAAAAAAAAAACACAGAAAAAATCCTCTAACCTATTCAGAAACTTGCATAAGAAGATCAAAACAGAATAGTAGAAAAAAATAAGAATGGTAATGACAGTCATTTGCATTGGTTTTAGTCCTTTGGACTGTGAACTATTCATCTTTTAAGTTTGTCGCTCATTAAAGGTTCTTAGCTGTTTATGCATATAGATGGCAGTTTTGCAACTGACTATGTGAGGGAGATCTTTACCATCTTTGGATAACCGGTGTCTGTTCTGTGGGCATACGATGCCTACATGTGAAACATTCATTTGGTTTTGAGCTAAAATAGTATCCACCTCTAAACAACTTGTGTTATTTTATGTACTTCTGATATATTTTTCAAGATATATTTTGATGGTCTACAGTGTTTTTTCTGCTGGTTGAATACATGTTATTTCATAGTCAAAGTGAACATGAACATGGAGAATGAAAGGAGTTAAACCCAAGGTTTTAACTCAGCTCTCATAATTACTTTGTTTGTAAAATGAAAGAAAAATAGTATCTATTTATTTAAAGTACAATGATTAGTTAATTTTTGACTACAATGGAAAGAAATTTTTTTTCTGACTTTCAAAGCAACAAGATTAATCTGTATTCCTATTTAATGTTTATGATTATTTTTGTGGTTTCCATTAAGAGAAGTTTTGGGTATCGGTCATGTAGGATGTTAGATATAAAAGAAATACATTATTTTGGTGCTTGATTTAAATCAAGAACTGGTGTATATACATTAGTTTCTTGATTATTTAGAAGTATCAAATGTGCAGTAAGTAGGGATACTTCAAATTAAACTCTACTTTGTAATTCATCAATGTACTGTGTATAGGATGTAACATCTGTGCTTAGAAAGAAATATGTACATCTTTAGTGAGATGAGATATACCATAATTTGGTCAAAAAAGAATTAGTACTGTCTCCTGAAGTGGCAAAAGTTGAATTGTTTTTGAAGGAGAGACACAGTAAGTAGGTGGAAACTCACAAAGGAGCATAACATAGAGATTGGCCAAAATGGCTTGTATGAAC
>NW_009718821.1:24713-29253 GCF_000703405.1 Apaloderma vittatum | reverse complement strand
CTTTCCCTATGTTTCTCTCTATATAAGAATAAAAGAGGGCAGGATGAGACCAGATGGTCTCAATGGGAGGTGAGACCGAATGGTGCTGGCAGGTCCACATTGTGTTAGACTGACCTTTTTTATGTTGGTTTTGTTTTGTTTGTTTTTTTTTTTCCCCTGGCAAATAGCAAATGAATGCAGTATTATCAGATAAACTGGTGGTGAAACATTGGAACAGATTTCCCAGAGAGGTATGACAGAGGCTCCATCCCTGAAGATATTCAGGGTCAGGTTTGATCGGGCTCTGAGCAGCCTGATGTAGTTAGAGATGTCCCTGCTCACTGCAGGGTGATTGGACTAGATGAGCTTTAGAGGTCCCTTCCAGCCCCACACATTTTATGGTTCTATGATTCTATGAATCTCTGAAACAGTATGGACAATACGTGCTAAAATTCACTATCTGACCTACTTTGATATTAATGTTGTGCATATCCTTTGATAAATCAAACTTGAAATGTGGAGTGAGATAGCGTTCTTCACTTCAGAAACGTGGAATTTGTGTTCAAGGCAACCAAATGCACACGGAGAACGTAGCTTTTAGGTAAAATCTTTGTATAAGTAGATGAATAGTTATCTATTTACTCACATATGCTTTTCAATAATATATGAAGTTTTTTTTATATTGGGGATATGTAAAATGAAAAGATATCTCTGTATTTTACGTTTTCATAGCTGCAACAGGTAGTTTCAAGGCAGTCCATAATCAGAGATGTCATTCCTAATGAGTTCACTAGGACTCCTTAAAAAGTAATCTGTTCCCTAGAACAATGCACAAAGGCTCTCAGAGAAGAGAAGGTAGGCCTGAGAGTTAATTTATTAGGCAGAGAAGTTTAGGGACAGCTAGGAAAGCTTCTCTGGATCTTCGAGGGAGGGAGAGACATGTCTAGATCTCAGAGGTCTAGAGGTTATTAGTAAGAATTATATTTGGTTTTCAAGTCAGTCTTCAGAAGGGCTCCAAAAGACAGATAGGGCATTGCCTCACCTGTGATACTTTCAGGCTAGCTACCCTCGAGGTGATGAAATGAGGGGGAAACAAGAAAGTTGTGTGGGAGCTGTAGGAGGAAAAATGGCAATAACATCAACAAGATTATGCTGCATGATGTAGTAAAGAAGAGGGTGTTTTTATGACTAAATGTGTGTGTGACTTACATGTTTTATAACTCTTAATTACTCAATAAATTACCATATGTTCTATTTATACAGAGAGGAAGCAGAAGAAAAAATAGTTGGAGATCCAAAACTAAGCATTCAAGATTACATAAATAACACATTCAGGATTTTGACTATAGTCTGGCCAGAAAATGTCAGGACGTGGAAATATTTGGGAATAATGATACAGTTAAAAAATAAAAACATTATTTTTTTTAGGCAGTCCTAAATTAGGTGAAGGTGCAATTAAGGATATATGTGTGCTTGTGGGCTGGCAAGATCCAGGCACACTTTTTTAGCTTGGGTTTGACCTCATTGAAGTTATTATCTTTTTCAAATTATTATACTGACACTGGCTAGTGTTGAAATTAAGGACTTGACAACCTAGCCCTTATAAATGTCAATATTTAGGAGTTTATAACTCAGCTGTAAAAATTTCTTTCAGGCTCAAAGTTGGCAGTGAAGACTATAAACCAGAGTTGATTTTTCCTTCTCCAAAAATCATTTAAGAGTATGTTTGGAGTACATCTGAGGTTATTGGAGCAAACAAAATGCAGACATCAAGTACTTTTTGATCCTTTTTATATCTTGCATAAAACTCAAGAACACCTTTTATCACGTTATTTTTTTCTTTTTCTTTAGTTGAGTTTAATGCTTATAAGAGATGCCAAATTGACACATCTGAAAGGTGATATGTTCCATTTACTTGAAGAGCATTCTTTTATAGGCAATGGCAATTTGAATATCTCTGCAAATATGTCTTAATTATCCAGTAGCTTCAGGGTTCATGAATTTTTAGTGATACAGAGGCAGACTAACAGCACATTATTTGTAGCAGCAGAAATAACAATATTATTGATGTAAATTATATCAAATAAACATGGCAAAATAGCCCTCAAGTTGAAATACTTAGGAAGACTGGAATGCAGAGCCAGGATATTTTGAGTCCTTTCATACTTTAGGCACCACATCATATTATCTCCTTCATAACTGTGTTGATTTTTATTTTAAAAGGTGAGGTTAGGGGTTGTGGAGGTTCTTTTTGTTATTTGTGTGTGCTCTGGTTGGAAGATTCTTTTGAAAATCTGTTATAGTAAGAAATCTTTTAACTTATTTCCAGTTATTCATGTTTATAGTTCATATCCGTTCTTTCAGGTTGCAATTTATCTTTATCTAGCAATTAAATTCCTAGAACAGTTATAGAGATTGACCATACTTCTTTCAAACTGAATTCTAGGTGTGCTAATCATGCCAGGATCTTTATTCTTCCCTTATTTCATTGTTTCACTTGTGCTCGATCATCATCGAGAATAGGAAAGGATACAACTGAGGGAGTAAATAATGGGATTCTTTGGTGTCATTGGTGTGTGTTGAAGGTAAGCTGGCCCATTTTGTTAATTCAAGAGCAAGGGGAAAATCAATCTAACAACAAAGCAAGTTCAAAAATAGTGAAAGAAGTTCTTGTAGTTGTGGAACTTACTGCTAGAGGAGACTTTGCATAGTAAAAATGTATATGAAATGAAATGATAACAGTAAAATTCCTGAAAATAATCTACTGAAGTCTCTTATATCAAAAATACAGTATCTAGACTTAGGAAATTCCTAGTGTGCAAACTGTGAGGGAATGAGAGAGAATTTAGGGTATTACTACTTAACTATCCATTTTATATATTGTGCACTAGAAAACCTGAAAATTTAGAAATGTGTGTGAGAGAAGATGGGAGACATTGAGTGATTAGTAATGTATAGAGGTATGCAGTGTCAATTACTGTTCCCATCATTTGAAATAGAATTTTCAATTGTTATATCTAAAATAGTTCAGTTTATATCATATGGCAGCCCATGCTGTACTGAAATGATTTTCAGGGTATTTACTTAGTTTCATCTGTATTTACAGAAAACACTTTTCCCTCAAATTTACAGCAATAAATCTTTGTACCAGATAATCATAATTTCTTGCTTTCTCATATATCAATAATAGTCCACATGGCATTTAAAGAGTTTAAACATTTTTATTGATAACAAGAGAAATAATGTGTGTTACTTTTGTATTTCTACTTATGCACTCTTTATTTAAACATTTAAATGAAATAAAAATAAATATTAAAATAATACATAGTATACTGAACTTGAATATTACCACGGAAGTCAAAAAGTCAAATACTAATTCTAAAAATTTACATGCATTTTACCTCATCACAGCAAGGTCTTCTCTTTTGTGCACACAAGATATAATGGGACTAATTAAAAATAAAAATAAACTTTATATCTTATTTTTTAATTTCTTCTTCATTCCAAACAGAAATTTGTTTAAATGGCTTTTGGGAAGCTTAATTTTACAGCCGGCTAGTCTGTATTTAATGCTAGATTGATTAGCTAAAGAAAAGAAAGATACTTCCAAAACTATTGCAATTGGAATAACTCTTAGATAACTAGAATCATAGAATCAAGGAATCATCCAGATTGGAATGAGACCATAAAAGATCATTTAGTCCAAACTTTCTGGGAAAAGAAGACCAGATGAGATTATCTAGCACCCTGTCCAGTCACATCTTTAAAACCTTCAGTGATGGAGACTCAACCATGTCCCTGGAGAGGTTGTTCTGGTGAATTATTCTCACTGTAATAAAATTCTTTCTTATGTTAGAATAAAACCTTTCCTGCTGCAACTTGGATTGGCTGTCCCTTGTCTTCTCAAAGTGGCTCTTTGTGAAGAGAGAACTCTGTCCTCATTGTAGCCACTTTTTAAGTAGTGAAATGTGATGAGGTCCTCCCCTTGTCTTCTCAAGGGAGAAGAGAGCCAAGTCCTTCAGTCTTTCCTCATAGGGCAGGTTCTCCAGCCCTTTGATCATCTTCATGACCCTCTACAGTCCATCCACTTCTTTCTTGAATTGTGGATACCAGAACTGGACACAGGGCTCCAGGTACAGCCTGACAGTGTTGAGTAGAGTGGAATGATCACATCTCTCTCTCTGCTAGTCTGGATCTGATATGCCCTTGTTGTTGCACTGCTGACTTTTATTCAGCTTGTTGTCCACTAGGACCTCAAGGTTCCTTTCAGCAAGGCTGTTTCCTAGGCACACAGACCCTAGCTTGTTCTGGACTCTTGAGTTATTTTGTCCTAGGTGCAGGATTTTGCAATTGTGTTTATTAAACTTCCTCCAGCTTCAGTAAAAAACATTGTTCATCACCTTCTGAGTGTGACCTGTTAGCCATTATTCTGATCATCTTGCAGACCATCCATCTGATCTACATCTTACCAGTTTGTCTTGGACAAGACGGTGGGAAATAAAGTCAAATGCTTTGCTGGAGTTCACATAAACAACATGTGCTACTTATTCCGTGTCAATGG
>NW_009718821.1:0-24682 GCF_000703405.1 Apaloderma vittatum | reverse complement strand
AGCGTATTTTGTTGTAGATGGTGATCAGATTAGTCTGGCATGATTTGCCCTTGATAAATTGATGCTGGCTTTTCCCAATCATCAGCTTTATTTGGTTAGTAATAGTTTCTAGGAGGACTCATTCCATTACTTTCCCAGGGATTGAAGTAAGAACTTATCAACTGGTCTTGTCAAACAAGAATAACTCATGAGTAATCAACAGGGAGAAAAAAAAAAAAGCATCAAGTATGTATTCTCACAAGCATTGAAGCTTAATTTCTCACAAGGAATATTTGAAGTAGCAAGCTACATTAGGTATAACTTACTGACAGTTGATCTGTTACCTTAAAAAAATGTAAATTCAAAAGAGAAATAAACAAGGAGGGCCAGTTATCTCAGTGGTTTGAGCGCGGTGCTGGCAACAATGACCAACACCAAGGTCACGGGTTCAATGCCCGCTCGGTTCCCATGTGTTGCCTGGTCTAGTCGAGAGGTGGCGTCCCTGCCCAAAACAGGGAGTTTGGAGTAGATGATCTCTAAGGACCCTTCCAGCCTATGCCATTCTATGATCTAACTTAAGTTTAAAACATAATCTGATTTATAGAGAATCTTATTCAAGAAATTTGAAAGTGTTTTAAAAATCTTGTCTTACATTTCATTATTTAACGATAGAGAAGACATTGCAACAGATCTTGACATCTTAACTGAAACAGAATTCAGCCCAAGTTTTCTCTTAATTTCTGAAAAGAGCAATGCAAGAGTGCAATATAATAATGTGAGTGAAGGATTATCTCAGTTAATTATCAGCATCTTTAGAGAAGGGATATCAAAGCATTCAGACAAATGCAGCAGTGAGATGATGCTCTGTGACGTGGTACGCTAGGAGACTTGCTTCCCTGCTTTCCTGTGCTAAAGGAAACAGATGTTGCTGTCTGAGGAAAGAGTCAAGCATTTTGTTGAGTGAAAAGTTGGAATAACCTCCTAACTTGTGTATTTTTAGTGGTTCATATATTATAGAAATGTGCTTTGTTAATCACATTGTCATACATTGATCTGAAATTGAAAATAAGTTACTATAAATGGGTTTGGTTTTGTTGGTCTTGTAAAATAACTCAATAATTTAGTGCTTTTTAATGTCTCCAGGTCTTCTTCAACACAGATAGGAGTCTATGTATATGATGAAATGTTACTGATTTTATTTGCATATAAATCTATTGTCAATAAAGTTATAAATTTTATTTCCTAGAACTTTCCAAAGCAGATGGCTACTTTAGGACCTATGGCAACTGCTTTTTATCTCTAATAGGCTTTTAGCCTGGGTCAAAATTTGCTTTTAAACTGAATTATCTGGTAATTTCTTTGATTCAAAGCAAATTCTGATTTAGATGACAGAGATATCTTGGAGCACATGAACTGAATTCTTTATGAAGAGAACAAAGCCAGAAAGTACATTCCAGGAGTGCATCTATGCACGCCTGGCCTTATCAAGTATTCAGCCCACAAGATCAGACTGTGTGTAATTCAAAGTAGCTGCCTTTGATATTAGTACAACAGGAACTGTAGCACTGAACAAATCCTCTCCTGCTGCTACTAAAGATACCAAGTCATAGACAGAGTTGTCAAGCACCATGTAAGACTCAATGTTATGGTACAACATACCTGCCTTCAGTTTACTTGAAAACTACTGTTCAGCCACAGAGGTTAGGGTTTGTGCAAGAAGATCCTTTTATGATTCTAAATGTTTTGGAAAATTATTGCAAAACTTTAACACCTTGATGTTCAGCCTAGGACTTCCAGGACTGACTGGGTTTTGGTGAAGCAGAAGTTTTACAATTCTCAGAACAGTGGAGCTGTCCAAGACTTTCAAAGTACCAAAGTCTCCAGTGAAACAGCAAGAAAGCTTGAGTTGTTATATTCTGAAGGTCTCACCAGTTCCAGAATAATCAGGCTGGCAGGAAAATCTGCAGATTCCCAAAGTTTCTGTTGGAAGGTTTAATAAATATCAATATCTGGCATGCTCCTCGAGTATCCTCCAGTTTTAACCAGTTATCATCTATAACAGAAAGCTATTGACTATGGTCATTGCTAATCATCTTTGTTTCATAGGAGCTATGAGTGGAGCTGACAGAAGGCCAAGAGCTTCCATGGTTTTGACATTTGTTTTTGTTCTTTTTTGGGGAGAAGACAAACTATTTTACGGGATTTTGTAAAGCAAAATAATGCTGAAAGATCATTTTTTCCACTTGTAACAGAAAACAATTTATTTCAGTCTTGCTTTCCCAATCTGTTTTTCTTATTCTCCTCTTCTGGTGTTTCTGATTAGGCCAGTTGGAGACTTACTCTGTCATTTCTCAGAGCTAAGAAAACATTGCCTTGCAACAGTCAATAGAATCAGCACTAAAAATGTTTCCATTCTGTTGAAGCATTATTCTTTGAAATATATTCTGTTCAAGTTTCCAGCAAACTGTAATAGTGAATGTCAACACCTCATAGGATAGATTTTATGTTAGTATTTTACATAAGTGGTTATGCAGCTATGACTTAGGTATTATATGATGGAATTTAATTAGGTCAGATATGAAGTGATAATATTAGAATATTAAATTTTACTTACTGTGAAGAAAAGTTCCTTGCTTTATAGATAAAACATTTATAGGTGGTCTTGGAAAATTTAATGTCAGCAAACATTTCTTAAAGAAAACTATGTAATTCAAACTATGTAAAAAAAGAATTCAAATAAATAAACTGTGAATTTCATTTGACTCATCTCAGATAAAGACCAAAAAAACTTAGAAAGAATCTGATACATTGACTGCTAAAGAGAAAAAGTTGATTTAGAGGTTGATTTTATAAGAAGTATCATGACTTTCCTTCCTGAAATATCAGTGTGATCTTTTGCAAAGGAAAATAAATATATGTCTTCTTAAAAGACGACATAACATCCAAGCCATCTAAACTTCTTGAGTTAATTTTACCTATCTGAACATTACTTAAAAAGCTTCATCCCTGGGCCTGATGTGAACTTTAAGGCTTTCTTAATATTCTGTGATTCTGAAGAATATTGAGTTACTGAAAGGTGTGCAGGTTGTATCAGTCAGTGATTACCAGACAATGCCTTTCTTGCTTTTCCTGTGGAGTAGAAACTAGTCAAGTGCAAACAGTTGTTATGAATTCTGGAACTGATCACAAGGGACCTGAAATAAAAGATGAAGCTGGACATGCCTATGTTTATTCTTCCTGAATTTTCTACCCATCTTTATTATTTTGATAACTCACTACCTAGAAGTTTTAGTGAAAACATTTTTTGTTTTTCCAAAAATTCTCATGTCAATTTAGAGTTATTAAAATAACTGCTCGATCGAAAATTTTCTTGGTCAAAATCTTTTGCAAAATTTGAAATTTCTACTTTTGCTTTCACTGTCCTGATTATATTTATCTGTTCTAGTACCTAATCTACCCATTTCATATTTAAAAAACGAAGTTATCCAAACTTGGTGGGAAAGGACATATGATCTTTCTTTAAAAAACAGCTAGAAGTTGGACTACCTGTTCTTATGTTACAGTGCATAACTTTAATAATGTACTTTATAATATGGTTTCACTCTTTCTGACTTCAGATTTTTTTCATCCTTAGTTAAATAGTAACAATGAGCTGGTTTGGTATGCCACTGATTTTGAAAGCTGAACATCAAAATATGTTCAAGTGCTCCACTGTAAATTTTTGGTTGGAAAAACTATCAGCACTAAGTTTTCAAAACATAAGTAGTCATCCTATAATCTGATTTACAGTACAATAACTGCAATTTGATAATTGTTTTTCAATCACTGCAACCCTGAAAAATATGTGGTCCTCATCTTCATTGAATTACATGAATCCTGCAGTGAAGACCCAAGTTTTCCAGCTAGCAGTCCATTCCCCAATATTTGACTTTAATCACATACCTGGAACTACTCAGGCAGAAGAGTCACATCTTACCAGTGAGGGCAAAGCTAAAAATACAAATGAAGGAACAGAGTCAGCCTTGAGCTCCATCTGTTTCTTCACTTTCTGTCCCAGGTACCTTGTCATCTGCCTTGCTTTTCCCTCTGAGGACAAAAAGTGAACATAACAAAGAAATGACTATCTGTGCCTTGTCCCAGGAAAGCTTCTCAATCCTTCTCACTGAACAAGTTGTAAATATAGCCACAGCTATTTCTCTCGGACCTTTCTTTTCAACTTAAGGCAGCAAATTTGTTATTCGCCGTAATTATACTTCTCTAGGCTGTTCATTTTTTCTTCTTTAAATTAAGAAGGAGGACTCAGGCAACTACAGACCAGTTAGCTTCACCTCCATCCCTGGAAATGTGACGGAGCAGCTCATTCTGCAGGCCATCTCTAACGAAATTGAAGAAGAGACAGTTACCAGGAGTAGCCAACTTGGATTTACTAAGGGGAAATCCTGCTTGACTAATCTGATATCCTTTTACAAAGGTGTGACCAAATGGATAATTTAAGGAAGAACAGTAGATATCATATACCTTGACTTCAGTAAGGCTTTTGATATCGCCTCCCATAACATCCTCGTAAGAAAACTCAAGAAATGTGGGATAGATGATTGGACTGTGAGGTGGATTGTTAACTGGCTCAGCAATAGAATTCAAAGGGTTGTGATCAGCAGCACAGAGTTGGAGGCCTGTCGCCAGTGGTGTTCCTCAGGGATCAGTACTGGGTGCAATTTTGTTCAGTATCTTCGTCAATGACCTGGATGACGAGATAGCGTGTACCCTCAGCAAGTTTGCTGTTGATACCAAACTGGGAGGGGTGGCTGACACACAGGAAGCCTGTGCTGCCATCCAATGAGATCTGGACAGGCTTGAGAGCTGGGTAGAAGGGAACTTCATGAAATTCAATAAGGACAAGTGTAGAGTCCTGCATCTGGGGAGGAATAATACCAGGCACCAGTACAGATTAGAGGATGTCCTGCTGGAAAGCAGCCCCTTGGAGAAAGACCTTGGAGTCGTAGTGGACAGTAAGTTGTCCATAGGACAGCAATGTGCCCTTGTGGCCAAGAGGGCCAATAGGATCCTGGGGTGCATTAAGAAAAATATGTCCTGCAGGTCTAGGGAGGTTCTCCTCCCCCTCTAATCTGCCCTGGTGAGACTACACCTGGAATACTGTATCCAGTTTTGGGCTCCCCAATTGGAGAGATACAGGGACCTACTGGAGAAAGTCCAACGGAGAGGTATGAGGATGATCAACGGATCATTTTAATCTGTTTTTAGAGTAAAAAATAATTACATTCTTATTTTTCTTAAAAAAATGTGTTTTGCAGCATGCCATTTTATGTGTATGTTAGATTTATTTATTCTAACAATGATTATATTAATAACTACTTCATAGTATTATTGCCTTTTTTCTGTTTATTAATTGGGATTTTTTCTTTATTATATTTTATAAAAGATGTTATTAATTATGCATGCAAAGATTCCATTGCAGTCAGAAAATAAGGAAAATTTTGTATCTGAATAGGACACAATCTTAAAGAAGTGATACAGCAAACAATGGTTTGTCTTGAAGTACTGTAGTTGTATTTTACTTATTTATTTACTCTTGACGGTGTTCCTTTTCAGCATCTGGTTGCTACTTCCAGCCCCTTCTCACACCTCTCTCTGCATCTTTATCATGACACTTATCTTTTAATACCCACACTTGACTGACTCACATTAAAAAAAGAAAAAAAAAACACAAAAAGCAAAGCCAATGAACCAAACAAACAAAAAACAAAAATAAAACAAAAAAGAGGAAACTTCTGTAATGAATATTTGTCCAGAACTTGAACTCTGATCTTTAACCTGGTGAACTCATAGACCTGCTGTTGTTTTGTGCACATTGGGACACATTTGACAACAGTTCTCAGCTGGAAGGTAGCAGGCTCATAGCATGACCACATGTTCAATGTAGACCTACCACAGGATAAATATTGGCTGAGGCTATGTTATTTAAAAATAAATGCTTTTCACACTCTAAAGTTGGGGAGCAGGGTGGGGAGGAGAACAGAAAATCCACCAATGGCCACTTCCACAAAAAAAACCCCAAGCAATGCAACAAAACCCCCATTCATGCTATTGTTCCCTAGTCTCATTGTCTAAGTGAAGGATTTCTAAAGAATCTTTGTAGGCTACATCTAGTTTCAACCTTCTTCAAGGTGGTCCTGCCACTGGCCAAAGCTGGGCCAGTTGGTGCTATTGGCAATGCCTCTGTGATAACATATTTCAGAAAGGGTGACAGCTGGGAGATCAGAGAGAGAAAATGTGAGAGAAACAGCCCTGCAGACACCAAAGTCAGTAAAGAAGAGGGAGGAGGTGCTCCAGGTGCTGGAGTAGAGATTTCCCTGCAGCCTGTGGTGAAGATCATAATGAGGCAAGCTGCCCCCCCGCATTCCGTGGGGGTCCATAATAGAGTGGATGTCCATCTGCAGCCTGTGCGGGACACATCAGATCAGGTGGTTGTTCCTGAAGAAGCCTGTGATCCCGTGGAGAGGCCTCACAGGAGCAGTCTTCTGGAAAGTCTTGTAACATTGTGGGAGACCCATGCTGGAGCAGTCTTTTCCTGAAGGACTGCAGCCCATGGAAGGGACCTACACTAGAGCAGTCCATGAAGAACTGCAGTCTATGGGGGGTACCCAATTTGGAGAAATACGTGAAGGACTGTATCCTGTGGGAGGGACCCCATGCTGGAGAGGAAGAAGAGTATGAGGATTCCTCTACCTGAGGAGGAAGAGGCAGCAGAGACAATGTGTGATGAACTGACAGCACCCTCCATTCCCTCCACTCAGACAGAGGAGAAAGAAGAATTGACAGTGCAGTTGAGCCTGGAAAGAAGGGAAGAGTTGGGGCAAGTTGTTCTTACTTATCATTATCCCCATCTGCTATTAGCTGGCATTAAATTGAATTAATTTACCCAAGTCAAGTCTGTTTCACCCATGATGGTAAGTAAGTGGCATCCTTCTCCTCATCTTAACCCATGAGCTTTTAATCATATTTTGTCCCCCTGTCCTGTTGAAAAGGGAGAGTGACAGAGTGGCTTGGTGGGCACCTGATGGTGAGCCAGGGTCAACACACTTGGTCATTATCCAAATGAGAAAAAGGAATGTACTATACAGAAGGATAAGTGGCATTGAAAATATTCTTCCTAGAAATCAAGATAGAAAACAATTCCCCTCATTTTTTCTCCATTATATCTGTGGTGGTTTGTTAACATATTTATATTCTTCCATAGAAGAAAAGCACCACATCTGATAGATAAAAAAAAAATAAATTACACAGACATATGTTATCATAAAGTTTTGGATCATAAATATAAAATTTATTAAGGAATTTTTTTTTAAGTAGAAACTTCAGAATGCAAGAATACTGGTTACACAAAAGGAACATGTAAATACAGTAAAAAATATATATTTTTTTCTTCTGCATCCTAATCTCTACTTAAGTGTTCAGTTATGAGTGAACTTATGATTATCCAAAAGAAAGCTTTGTAAAGTGAAATACTAATAATGACTCTAAGTAGCAGGGAAACTGTCACTTTCCTATTAAAATAGGTAGCGTAATAAAAATGTTGGGGATTTTTTTTTTTCTGGCAGAAGAAATCTACTTGCTTATTAAAAGGAAATATTCATATTATGTTAAACCAAAATTATTTGTGAATAAAAGTAACACTGTGAATATTTTTGTGGTTTAATTAGGGTGTAAGTTATTTTTATTGCTCTTCATACTCGAAGCTCAAAGTTAGACAATATAAATATTTCTATAAATGAAAACAAGAGTAATGAAAATAGTACAATATATATTTCACACGGTTACCTGTGAAAGCATTGGTAAATTGTATAGATTTGTTATTAAAACAGTCACATCAGTAGTAATTTTGCAGTAGCAGATGAAGGCTACAGCTAGATCCGGTTCTTACTTGCTTATACACACTACAAGAAGCCTTCTAGCAAATTTGTTTTATTAAATTTTATAAAATTTAGCAAAATACACAGATAAAGTAAAAAGGCAACTATTTAGATAGTTTATAGGAGATAACGGATTGAGATCATTAGCAAAAAGACTCGAGCATTAAGATACATAAAGTTCAGGTGCCCAGTGAACTGTGAAATACACAGATTTTGGTTAATGCCGTGTGAAGTAAGCTTAGTTATCTAAGGTACTGAGAGCCATTAGCTGCATCATCTGCAAAGCACAGAATACCTAAGGAAAATCAAACACTTAAAACAGCAGCCAGCAAGCTGGCTAGACTGTAATGCCAATAACTTCTTTTTTCCGTTGGAGTCTAGACCAGTTATTAGGTTAGGAAAACCTGAAAAATACTGCAGTCTTTTCTGACAACCAGACTAATAGTGAGAGATCCGTATAGACAGTCTTGAGCTCAAGTCCTTTCTTCAAACTGAAGTAGAAAGAGATTTCATAAAAGCAAGCAAACAGCATCCCCCTAACCCTGTTAGTGAAACAAAATGGCCCATGAACATATATCTAGGGCTAGGGCTGGTCTAACCACTAAACATTGACAGTTGCTCTCTAAAAGACTCTCCCTCCCCAAAATGGGAAGGAAAAGGGAACGAGTCAGAGAGACTTATGGATTGGAAATGAGAACTAAACAGCTTTAATAAAACAATACCAAAACCCCCTATATACATGTATACAAAACTGATATTGAACCCAACTCCTTCTCAGCCTGCCCTGATAGCAATCCCCACTGATGCTGCAGAGCAGGAGGCACTGGGGAAGCCCCAGGCTCAGCAGCAGTTTATTTACTTCACTTTATTTATTCTTAGTTCTGTCGCACACTTGCAGTACTCCAAATTGCTTAAGACTGGTATCTTAATTCAAACTCCTGTTTTTAATAAAGAAACAAGATACAGTACAAATACTGTCATACAAGTTCTTTGCCTTGTTATTCATAGAGATGTATCAACTTTTTTTAATGGCTCCCAATTCAAACTACAAGGCTGAGAAAACAGTTTTGTCTCAATGTTAAAGACACGGATGCCTGGGGAGAGTCATGTGTGTTGCTATCTGTCTTCTTTTCAGGGTAAAACTGAACAATACATCTTCCTTGAAGATTTCCACATGTGAACCTAAGGTATACAAAGAAGAGAGACTGGTTGCTCCCGCACGAAAATGCACAGACTGTAACTGTAGCTCAGTGTTAAAAAGATGGCAATAGAAAGAAAGACATTCATTCACAGAGCTGATCCCACAAGAACAACAAAGCCTCATACAGAAGCTTGGCTGAAGCAGTAATTGACAAAGAACTTTTTAAGTTTGTATCTGTCTTCTTTGTCCTGTATGCATGTTTTGAGTAGGAGTATCGGGGAAGAACTGACAAATTAAGGATTTCAGCAGTTAAATAGGGAAAGGTGCTGAGAGAAACTGTTTAAATGTGTAGATATAAATCTGATTTCTCTCTTTTTCTGCAATAATCTGATTAATCAGAATCATAGAATCATTAGATTGAGTTGGAAGGAACCTTAAAGGTCATCTAGTTCCAATCTCCCTGCAGTAAGCAGGGACATCTTCCACTAGACCAGGCTGCTCAAAGCCCCATCCAACCAATAGCAGTAAGGGCAATCTTTATTAAAAAGACATTAATGTTAAGTGTTCCTGTAAATAAATTAAAGTTACAGAGCCTTATGAACCTTGTGCTTACCAAATGTTAACCATCATAAATATAGGCCATCAGAATTTCTGTGTAACTGTGACAGAGTCCTGCACTCTCTGACCAGGTTCTTCTAGATAATCCTCATGCGAAAGGTGTAATATTTGCTATCAAATATACTTATATGAAGATACACAGGATTTCCAGTTTAGCAGAATGATACAAAATATATTGAAAACACAGTACAAACTTAAGATACACAACAAAATAAAGCAATTGCAATACACAATTCAGTCACAATGTGATTCCCAGTCCTGATCTCTATAGTTTGCTCATCATCATGATGCTGGACATCCCCAGTTGCCAGGGATTAATACACATCTGGAAGCCACCTCAAGCCCACTGCTCCCTTTGAAATTTCTCGTTAGTCACTTAGTTGTCAGTCTCGCTATTGGGCTGAGTAGTCACTCTGATCATGCTGGCCTGGCCAGCTCAGGGAGACATTCACACTCTTTTAATGAACTCAGGGAGAAACATTTACACCACCAACTGACAGAGTTGTTTGTCTAAAGCAAAGGCTACCCTCTGGTCCCCTTTGTGCTGAGATGAAGTGAGCTGCTTTGCAGAAGCTGTGGTCAGTCACAACCTCCCTGGTTCTCTGAGCTTCTTGGGCACATCAGCTTTGCCCATTTCCACTGAGGCTTCTCCCATTGTAGGGGTTTATCAGTCAGTCACAGACCAGAAGTTAGGGAATGATCTGATATTGCTAGTGCTTTAGCTTTTTGCTAAATTTTCAGAAAACATTGAATTTAGGCTTTTTCCATTGTTCTAAAGGCTGTGTAACTTACTTATTTTGCCCATAAACAGCAAAATGTGTCTGTAATGGCAAAAAGCAACTGCCATTTTACTGTAAATATTCATATTCCTACTCCTAAGTGCTGGGAAAATATTTGAGAAGGATTAAGTCAGGGCCAGTCATAAGATTTTGGATCACAGGAGGTCATGGTCTAGTGCATATAATGTATGCATCTAAATTTTAGGCTCATAGTGTCATTGAGTCAGTGTGTGAAGTACAAGTATTTGAGATATCTAAAGGAATATCTCAGTTCTCCAAGATGCATGGCAAATTGGTTGAACATAAAGATTTCTCACACAACAGGGACATATTAAAACTAGTAATTATTTAAATCCCAAGAATAGTTGAGATTTGCTAATAGGTTTTTTATTTTCACTTCAAACATTTTTTCCCATTCATTATAAACAAAGAGGCCTATCATATATATTAAAATATAAGATTAAAAAATAGAATAAATTATCTTGATTTGCTGATTGTCAGAAAGAAAATAAGCTACAAAATGTTCCGTTAAGTATGTCTCTACTAGTATCCTGTCTAACCTTTCAATTAAACCTGACCATGTTTTCTGTTCAAGGAGCTTTGAACAAAGATTTGGAAAGTCTTAGATGTTTTCCCAAATGGCATACAAGATTGCTTCAAAATGTTACCTTTAGAAATTTTAATGTAAACATTTTGCAAAATTTGATTTTTTTGATTCTATATTTGTGAGACAAGAAAAACTAGTACTTAGCATAGAATTTTAAAGACCATTTTCTTTCACTTTAAATATACTTTTTATGAATTTACCATTTCCTGAACAGTCCAGAATGTCTCATGACATCCTAAAGTCAAAGAAAGGCAACTTTTTTGTCAACCTCATATTCTCCTGGAACATGGAGTCTTATATTTTCACAGCATGGGTTAGAATTTAATTAGGAGACGTATAATTTTTCATTCATTTTTACCTTGAAAATAGCACCACCACTTCTTGCAGTATTCTTTTTTTCTGCATTACTAAGATCATATATCTTATGCCTGTGGATTTCTTTGAATGTGGCTTGATAGATGGAGAAAATAAGGAGTCATATCAAGAGCCAAATTAATCCCTCTTAATATCATGTGTTTAATAGGTCCGTGAGGTAGGAGATTACCTGTCCTTACCTTTGTCTTTAATCGAGGAAAGAGACACTTCCAGAGGACAATTCAGCCTTTGGGACCTGATCTGCCTTCTGTGTCACATGCTGTGCCAGGGTTCAACTACCCATGACCTTTGTCTGTGCATTTTGTTCCATCCCAGCTGTGTGACCTTGGCTTAGTGTTAATGAGAAAAAACGTCGAACTGTAAAAGACTATGCAAGCTAAGACCTTGCAAGATAAAGCAAGCAAAAACACAGGCAGAAGTGAAACTGTTGAGGTTAATAGTATTTCAGGATGTAAGAGAAAAATAAGAGTGTAACAGCCCAAGAAAAAAAGCAGAGTCAGAAGGTAACAATTCAGCAGAAACAGAGATCAGACCAGATCTTTTCAAGAAGCACTGGAGAAAAATATTCCCCATTTGACTGATAACTGTGTGGTCAATAAAAACTCACAGGGAATCTCTACTGATACTGCGAGCCTGATTATCTGAATAGCATAATAGTCTAATGCTCATGTCTTCTCTGTATATTAGCCAATATCTCTGTATATTAGATAGCTCCTGTGTATTCTTTTACATATTTGTCTCACAGAGACTTTTTTCACCTGATAAAAAATGCCTGAAAAGTAGAGATGCATGTGGAGTTTCCAGTATCTCTTCATTTACTACAAACAGAGGTTAGAAAGCTGGCTGGTTTCAAAACTCTGAGAAACCTCATATATAATGGACGTATGCAAGATTTTATAATGGGTTAGCAGTCTGTGGCCATTTCTATCTGCAGTGACAATTACAGATTCATAGGCCACAAGTGAAAAATTACTGTCCTTCAGACTTCTGCATCGCGTAAAAGAATATAAATTGATCTTATATGATCAAGACATATGCTGAACATTTTATATTGACTATTTCTCACGCCTTCATGAGCCTTGTGCCTGAAAGTGTGGGCTTATGGTTGTTTTTTAATAGCAGGGAAAAAATAACAACAACCATCTGATGGATATTTATCTGACTTTCGAAGAAACATTTGAACTGTAAAATGTAGATGCAAATTGTAGGCATATTTTCTTGTGTTCAGTAGTTTACAGATCTCAGCCATCAGTGATCGTAGCATTGTTTAATACAGAAATTGATTTTACAGGGTTTGGACGATTTTTCTTTTTTTTCTCTTAATATTCAGCCTATTAGTGATTTGAAGTGGTTTTCTGTTTTATTTTTAGTTGGTTTTTTTTTCCATTATATGAAAAGGGAGTGTTCCTTTCATTTTCATTTAATGTTCAATTTATTTTGAAACATTTGTTTACTATTTCTGCTTCATGTTTTATCTTTATTTGCATTTGCAGGGCATATCCTGTAAAAAAGAATACAGACATCTAAAATAATAGTAGTAAAATGATGTTAAAAAATTGTATGCTATTCATCCTTCCAGAAACTGACACTGACATGAATTTAGGTTGTGGGGAAAAAAAGTCTAGAATGAATTGATATATCTATTTTTATTTATTTTACGGTGTGATCTTTTTGTGTGTTGAGAAACTCTAAGGATAGTGTTCCTTAAGTTCAACATAAATTTAAGCATTCTGCATAATGTGCCATTACAAATTAAAAAAAACCACACCTGGTAAATAATAAAGCTGATCTCAAATTTTAAAATCTTATCCAAATATCTTCATATATTCTGAACACAATTTTGATGAGTTTTCCCCCATTGTCCTGCAGAAAATGTTGCAAGACATTTTATTCTTGTAATTATATCTGTCAGAAAAGTTGGTGCCTGTGGAGTTAGAAGTCAAACTGTACACTTTGAACTACATATGGGAAAAAAGCCTTCCAATTTCTGCAATGAACCAGTATTTATTAGATGTAAACTGCTGGTTTTGTAACTTTCTTCAACTACAGCTAGAGTCAATTTGAGATACAGACATGAAAGGCAAAAACCTTTAAGAATAAACAGTAGAGCTTGCTCACATCTTAGAAGAAACGTTTTAGTTCCTGACCAAGATAAGAAAATTAGTGCATATTGCTGTTAAATAAAGCATCTGAGAATATTCAGGACTTCACAGTTTAAAATGCCTTTATCAAAGGCAAAATGATTGCTCCTGTGAAGTAGACTACCCACTTTTCTCTTTTTTTGTTTTTGGTTTTCAAATCTGGTAGGTTACATCCTACTAGCCTAAGCCGTGAGGTTGGGCTGTATGGCTTTTAAACTAAAGCGGACATGCCAAAAGACACCAAAGATATGTTATCTCTGAAGATGGCTTTTATTGGAACTCAAAATAATAAATTAGAGCAGATAAGAGGATTCTTTGAAATGGAATCTGTACATGCCAAGCTATCAGTACAGCATAAAGCCCTGCCTGATGCCTTCACAAGAGGAACTTGTGTGTCAGATAAGTGCAGATTAACCTCAGGGGAGACATCCCCCTCTCAGAGCTATTGCAAAGCAGGCTAGAAGTCATAACCACAGCTTTGTTTAGCCAAATGTTCTGTATGAGTTTTCAGAAAGACCTCAGAAAAATTAATGGTCCATGGTGTTTACTTACACTGTGAGACTCACGTAAGGCACAGAGCTATCAGCAAATGCAAGCTGCTGAAGGTAGATGGACCGTGTGAACACCATGCCCCACACCACAGGGCAACAGGGAGAACACCATGCCTGCACAGTGGCTCTCAGCAAGGATTTCACTGACCATCCTTCTGATGAGAAATAGGCTGGCTGCTCCTGTGTTCTATCATGTTATTCTCTTCTATCTCCCTCAAATTATACATGCGCATGGACACATACAAACAAACATACGTCTAATACAAGATTATTTGTCAAGAACTTGGACACCATTAAAACTGCCTTTAGGGCCATGGAAATGAATACTTCTTGGTATTTAAAATACTTGTACCAGGATGCTAATACTGCCTTGAGAAGCAGATGACTCTTCAGCTGTTTCAGCTTGCCTTCTCCTTATTGTGACAACCATTAGGTTCTTCCACCAGGCCCACAGGCAGTGGGAGTCAACTATCAGTTCTGTGATTATAAAGTGTGTGCGAGCAGCAAATTCCTAATACCCCATGTCCTGCACGCTTTGGCACGGATGCAAGTAAATATATCAAAGTACATGACTAAGGCCTTCAGAACAGGGCTATGTATAAACAAGTGTTACTTTGTGTTAATGACTGCAGTGATGACAGAAAGTTACAGAGTACTAAATGCAGTGCACTTGGTGTATTTTACTTGGAATGGGATACTACTTGACACGACATTCCCCATACTTCTGGCTCAGCCCTGGCACAGAGGCAAATGCATGAGCCAGATCAGAATCTGACCTCACCTTTTCAAAGGCACTATTACCTTCACAATTACCTTGTATGACTGTGACAAGAGAAAATAAAATTTTAACTGTGCACCCAGCCAGTAAATCTTGCAGTAGCCTGTTTTCTCTAGCAATAACACCTCACCCAAGACATGACTTGCTCAGAAAGAAAAATCCTTAAAATGTTCCAAAAATCACTAATCTTGCACAAGTCTTAAACTGCTCTTTTTCCATCTTGGAGTTTTGGAGCCTCTATAACTCCTTTGAAGGTTTCCAATTATAAACTTGCTCATCCAGTCAAAGAATGGGAAATATATCATAACATTTGCCAAACGATACTTTAACACTCACCAAAATGATGTTTTAGTTTCAGACCATGAGTATCAAATCCTTTGTGATCAATATTTTCCAGGGAAGACTTGAGAAAGCAAAATGAATAGTTAGGAAATTTAGAGCAGCTATGACATGCTTGTACACTTTCAGTGAGCGGAAGAAAAAAATTCATTTATTTAGGAATGTATCACGGCGAACGAACATTAGTTAGAAGAGGAGCTTTTACCTGCAGGCAGATTGAAGTGAAAGAGAAGCAAGAAACTTCTAAATTACAGTTCAGCTGCAGAGGAAGAGCAATGTGAGAAACATCTAAAACAATCAGTGGTCTTGCAGTTGGTGGGGTTACTTAATTGTAAGCAACAAACAAAATTTGTTCTCTGTGTTAAAAATCAGAAAGAGTCAACCTATACCCTCATCACGAACAATATTTTCCAAACGTGTATGAAAACAAATGTTTTGCTCCATCAGGCTTCTTCTCATTAACATAATATGAAGGTCTTGTTCACTTTTGAAAGGACTGAAATTACAGCAATTAATTATATCATGAGGCTGGAATGATCATGCTATCATTGATAGCTTTGAAGGGTAATATTAAAAATGTGTGAGCTTCAAGAACATGGCATTTTTAATTCTCACTTCAGCCACCTACTGTGTATCCTCAAGGCTTCACATAGCTCATTTAACAATGTTTCAGACTGCTTTTTCCACACTTAGTAGACTAATTGACATGCATGTTTTGAAAAGTGATCAGGGCATTGTGGGGGATGGGTAAGAACAAGTTCACCTTTCTTGCTCAATAATTCCGTTAGAAGAAAAAGAATTTTCACAGAATTAATGAGAACTTTATGCAATTTCACAGATTATTTGTTAGCATCTGATTAGAAGTAAAAAGCATTAGAGGGTTTCTGTTTCACATTCTTTTTGGAAATGTGACAGTATTGTCACTGGTTTATGTTTGCCAGTGGCATTCTGCATAAAAGAGAGGGTGGGTTGTTGTTTGGGGTTTTTTTTTGCTTTCACAAGGTATCCTCATCTTTTAATTTGTTGTCAATGTACAGTACCAGGTACTGTCGTCTGATTCTGCTATTTATGTCAGTATTAATTATTTTATTCATGCAAATATTGGGTGAAAGAAAAAAGAATAAAAAAGAAGGAAAGATAAAAAGAAACTTTGCAAAACTCCGGGTGTCTTTGACACAAGTTGTAGGAGCAAGAGAAAACTAAACAAAAGTTTTAAACCCTGCCTCACCGCAATCATCCTCTTCCCCATAGTCTAAAGCCAATAAACATGTTTGAGGCATGATAGTTAGCCCTTTTTTATTTTTTTCAGGATTCTTCACAAGTAGATTTCCAAAGTCAAAACAGAAGGGTTGGCTTATTCCAAGTGTTGAGTCTTTCACAGAGAAGCTTTCACAGATAATTCCATACTTTTAAATAAAAGAAATTCCAATTTGATCTATTTTGCAAATTTTGTTAGTTAGTTAGACCAGGCAGAGAAGACAACGAAGTCAATAGGGAACAATCAAAAAGAGCTTCTAAGACCAGATTTGGTTATTTGATTTTTTTTTTAATTTACATTTTAACAAAAACCGCACTGACATTTATTTGCAATTTGGCATGGTCTTCAGTTTATAGTCAAAGATACTGACACCATTGTACTATGTGCTCTACAAATGAGTACAAAAACTTAGACCATTTCTCTCAGTTTCCTACGTGATTTCAAAGAAAGAAGAATAATCTTCTCTAAAAGAATTACTCATTTTTAATCTAACTTTCATCTGAAGATGATACTGTAAGTCCTAACACTAATGACAAGAAACAGCAGGCTTCCAAGCATAACCTTTAAGTCTAAAGAAGATGGGACTACAGATATGCTGAGATTCAATGTTCAAGAGCAAATTACTTTCCCGGTCCTACTAAGTTATTATTTATGAGAACTCTTCTCCTCCTAAGGGCTTCAAAAGGACTCATCCTTCTAGCTGTAAAAATAATTTACCTGTGTATCTTGTTTTCTTTCATCAGCAAAACTAATCAATGAATAAGGTATACTACAGGGAGTGGCTTTTCTTTTTTTTTCATTCTGTTTTGATTTTCATTTAATAATAACTACCAACTTAAGTTTGTGATAGTAGCACTGCATGATTTTTGAAGTCTTTGTAATGCAGCGTATACTGCAGTTACTTGTTTCTATGACACAATATTGCAACATGGTTTAATAATAAAAATAAATACTCTTAATTATTTTAAACTGTTGAGAGCTTATTTACATTTAGCAAAGTTGCACTCAATACCTGTTTTCTCAGCCAAGAAAAGTGTTTCAGTATCATCAGAACTATTTCTTAAAAGCATTTTATCTGAAGCAGTGCAGAAGGGAAAAACCTACCCTCTTTTAAGACAGATACACACAGACATGTACTATTCTTATTTTAATCCACTTCTATTACAGGGCCCATTCTGTTTTATAACTCTGAGACAGAATAGCTAGAGAGTCTAGCTATCCTGACAGAGTGAAAGTAATACTGTGTACGATACAGCAATTCTGATATACAGAAACGTGTCTGCTTATTCTGTGTCACCATTCATAATTACTTTTTCTCTACTTTTATATTAATATTTAGCTTCTCACAATGCGTGTGTATGTGGGCTGACTCCTCTGGTAAGGAGCAAGTGACACAGAACACATAGACTAGGCAAATCAATATAAGGCATCCTCTGAGTAACTATGTGAGAAAAAAGAATAGGGATCACACTGGACAACAACAATTTTAGACATGTTCTATGTTTTTTGGATACAGTTTCTAATTTTATTTTTAATCTTGTTTCAAGAGTATATTGGTAAAGAACTGAAACATACTGGACTGATTCTATTCACTATTACCAGTCTTTAGAGCTCATTGCAGAAAAGTGAAGAATTTGTAACCCATTGAATATATCTGCCAGTGTTACCAGAATGGGACTGAACAGGAGCTATGAAATGTCATTTACTCAGAGAAAGTAAGCTCTCCTTTTGATGTTCTGCAAAATATGAAGACAGCTATATACTATCCTGCAAGATGCTCACTAGGCGATATGTATCAGCAAAACATGGTGTTGTTCTAACATGTCACTGAATTCCCAGCTGGAGAAAGCAGGAAGAATATATGCCATCCCCTTCCTAACTAGCTCAGCATATTCAGATGTGAGCTCAATGTCATTAAGACCATATTTCTAAAATATCTGTTGAAAATAGAGTAAAGCATTTGACACCGTCTCCCACAGCATCCTCATAGCTAAACTGAGGAAGTGCAGTCTGGATGACTGAGCAGTGGGGTGAGTCACTAATTGGTTGAATGAAAGAGGTCAAAGAGTAGTGGTCAATGGGACGAAGTCTAACTGGAGGCCTGTATCTAGTGGAGTCTCTCAGGGGTCAGTGCTGGGGCCAGTGCTTTTCAGTATATTCAATAAAGACCTGTTCAAGGGATTAGAGAGCACCGTCAGCAAGTTTGCTGATGACATGAAACTGGGAAGAGTGGCTGACACACCAGAAGGCTGTGATGCCATTCAGAGAGACCTGGACAGGCTGGAGGGCTGGGTGGGGAGAAATCTTATGAAGTTCAACAAGGGTAAGTGTAGAGTTTTGCGCTTGGGAAAGAATAACCCCATGTGCCAGTACAGGTTGGGGACTGATGTGTTGGAGAGCAGCGTAGGGAAAAGGGACCTGGGGGTCCTGGTGGACAGCAGGATGACCATGAACCAGCAATGTGCCCTCGTGGCCAAGAAGGCCAATGGCATCCTGGAATGTATTAGAAGGGATGTGGCTGGTAGGGGGAGAGAGCTCCTCCTGCCCCTCTACTCTGCCTTGGTGAGGCCACATCTGGAATATTGTCTCCAGTCCTGGGCCCCTCAGCTCAACAGGGACAGGGAACTGCTTGAAGGGAGTGGAACATCTCCCTTATGAGGAAAGGCTGAAGGAACTGGGTCTCTTTAGCTTGGAGAGGAAGAGATTGAGGAGTAACCTCATTAACGTTTATAAATACGTCAAAGGTGAATGTCAGGAGGACGGAGCCAGGCTCTTTTCAGTGACGTCCAGTGATAGGGCAAGCAGCAATGGGTGCAAGATGGAGAATAGGAGGTTCCATAAAATTATTAAGAGAAGCTTTTTCACTGTGAGGGTGAGAGAACACTGGAACAGGCTGCCCAAGGGGGTTTTGGATTCTCCTTCTCTGTAGACATTCAAAACCCACCTGGACGCGTTCCTGTGTGACCTACTGTAGGTGATCCTGCTCTGACAGGGGGGTTGGACTAGATGATCTTTTGAGGTCCCTTCCAACACCTGACATCCTGTTTTTCTGTGATTCTGTGAAATTTAGACTGAAATGATTGCTCATTTTTCTGCTGATTTATTAGAAATGGAAGAGGACTTCCAGTTCACAAAATAACAAACTTTCAGGGTCTTTTGTACACCCACAGGCTCTGCAACTTCTTCCCTCCTTCCTGGGAGTTTGACTGCTCACTGCCAGATCCGATGTGGTCCAGCTCTGTTGCCTAGCACATGTGCATGTTGCCACATCTACATCCCACAGGAGTTAGCCAAGATCTCCTTTGGATGATGTAGCATCTCTTTGGCCTTGAGACACTATTTCCGTCAGCATTTTTTAGCTCTCCAGTCGAAAATCCTCACATTAATGACGTGTAGCCATGTCACTGCCTACTGGAACAGTGTTTAATGTACTTTATTGTACTTTTAGTAGTCTGTATGTGTCCACCATCTTTTTCTTTCCTCTCTTCAGTTACAGTTTTCCTTTTAATATGCTTCACATACATCATTCACATCTTTGCATAAGGTTAAGTGATACTGAGGCACTGATATGGTTAAAATATCTTAAAAATTTATTGTACCTGGACAGAACTGTATATATTAATGCTGTTAATTATTCATGCTGTTAACATAAAACTAACTACATTAACTTCAGACCTAGACAAAAATGAAGAAAAGTCCCTGAAATAAAAGATATTTCAAGAACTGGATATAAAGCATATCAGCAATCAAAAGTGGTTATTTTTAAAAAAATGTCAATTCTGATAACTCAAAACAATGTAAACCGTGTTTTGTCCTGCAATATTAATTTCTGTATCATTTTTTCAGTGAAAATAAAGCTGCATATTGGATTTTTTGTTCGTTGAGAGAGGACATGGGTTGAGAGTGTCACATTGATTTTTTTAACTGTCTGTATGCTTAGTGGACTTTATGACTTACGTAAGAGGAGAATAACAAGAGCTTTTGAGAGCCAGAGGCTGTAAATATCTATTAAATCTCACAAGTATTGAAAGACACAAATGCAGTCTGTAAACTTCTATTTTTTTCAGGTATGTATTTTTCTGTTGCATAGGCAGGACAAGCCCAGCAGCAACAGTCTCTGAGACATAGCTAGTGGTTGGTTCATTTCCAGCAGCTGTTAGCAACAGACTACTTCTGAGTGAGCCATTTCAGCAACTAGAAATTGCAGCCATCTACTGGTAACTGCCAAAATGTCAGTCAGTCAGACACTTTAGTGCTTGGCATCTATTTATATTATCTCCCCAGACACATCTAGACTTGTACAAGTAGCTACTGAACACCACTTGAAGAAAGTGATATCTACAGTGTGACGTCTGGTCCCTTTGAACCTCTATTATTATACTACTGTATTTTTTACTTTGTTTTTGTATATGCATGCCAGTACCATTTAAACATTTAAGGCATTTAACATGGCTTATAAAAATAAAAGGTAATTTAATAATATACCCTTTTATGTTTTTATTGCATTTTTACTTTTTTTTTTCTTTTTTTTCCTTTTTTTTCTAGTAGTAGGCACAAGTAGAAATATTAACTGATAAATCTTGCCCCATGGTTTTAGAAAAACAAATGTACTTGCTGTTTGAAAGAACAGCTTGGTGGTGGTGGTCTTACTGCTTGAAACTGCACAGAGCATGCATAATAAAGCACTAAGTTACTTTCATCCCCAAATTACTAACTTATGCTACATTATCCAATTTTTTATGTATTTGCTTTCATTAGACGGGAGATTCTCAAGGTCTGAAGGCAAGAGAATCATCATTGTTATGATCACCAGTAGAATTTCTTTCTGGTTGCTGTGTTACATTGGTTATTAACCATGCTAGGAATGCACAGAGATTCTCTGTTGCTTTGTGAATACCATGTTTTTGTGTTTTAACAAGCGGTAGACTGCTGTGGAGGGACTCCTAGACAAGGCAAATCTCAAGGGGAGCATGAGAGACAGAGAAAATATTTGGACCAGGTACAGGATATGAAGGAGTTTTCCTTCCTTAAATCTTTTAATTGAATGACTGTGTTATCTCAATATTAGTCATAGCTGTCTGGGTTATTTCACTTCTTTGCAGGCAAGATCTGTACCTTCTTTTCCTTCTCACCAGTCCCTGGATGGCAATTTCTTCTGAAGTTACATGTATGTGGAGTTTAGATTTTAATGTCTCAGAACTTCTGATGCCTTGAATGATATCCCGGCATTCAATATTCGTTTTTATTCTTTGTCTTTATATACTTTGATAAGAGATAACAAATATCCTTTTTAGCAGGTAAGGAAAGGTGATGAAAAAAGCACTTTTCAATGGCACTTGTATTGGCTCAGTGCTAAATAAGTATGTGTTACTGTACCTTGCCAGTAAATTCTGACTTAAGTCATAGGCTACACTAACAGCTTAGTACATTTGCCTTTGGTGGAAAGTTCTGTGTAGTTTAAATAACAGGCTAACTCTGTCAAATGAATGATGCTAAGTGAGGTTCAAGAAGTGGATGTGTGCCAGCGTGAAGTATTCTTTTCAGCTAGGTGTACAGCAAGTTTGTGTCTGACAAATCAGTTGAGTTTAGAGTCTATAGACATCAAGCAAGAAAAGGACATTGTAGTATAAGTAAGGTGCCTGCTGTGTTAGTTCTGCTTGTGTTAAGAACAGGATGATTTTATGCCCTTGGACAGAATATCATTCATTCATGTTTGTAATCAAATTTCCAAGTAGAAGAATACAGTCTAGTTTTATATGAACATTTCTTTTGCCTTCACTGATACGTGATCCATGTCTGCATGCAAATGAAGAAAGAAAATGTATTTTTACACTTTAAGAATAATTCAAGTTATCTTGTAAATTGCAATGCTTCTTTCAAAAATAACAGAAATTAGCCACATTTATTCTTTTAAAGGTAGGAGTTCAAGATGAAATAAAAATAAGATGTAAAATATCTGTCTCATATTTTTCCCTTCTTGAATGCTTGTTGCACTTTAACACCCCAATTCTATGTATATAGTTACACATATTTATTTGAAATTCTCCTTTGTTTGTAAACACATTTTTGTCAGAAATATGACTATTAAGCTGTTACTGTTGTCCTGCTCAACACTATCCTGTTGCTGACACAAGTCTGTCCAAAGAGCATCCAGTTAGTTGTTTACAATGGTACAGTACATTGTAACTCTCTCTCTCTCGTCCAAAAAAATAATTTTAAATGTTATATACCACTATAATCTACTGACTGCAGCAGAATTATGGAATCTCATAGGACTGCCTAATGGAAAGGAAGTCAAATATAATGAAATATTTAAAGTGTATGCTGCTTTATTTATACAGGTGTACTAATCAAGTAGACCAATAGTTCCACAACAGTATACGATCAATACTTCAGTCCATAAACCTCATCAATTTTCGATTCAATTTCTGAGAAAAGAAATAAGTTTCCAGCACAGATTTAGTTAGAAACTTCCTGTGCCACACAATGAAGTGCAGTGCAGTGCAGGCATGAAAGAGTTTGTCTAGAAACTAAGTGTTCCCTCTGCTTGTCTTCTCGTGATGAACGTGGGAACTGTTTTTCAAAACTTCTGTGCATGTGGATATGCTTCCTCAAGTGTTGATGGCATTTCTGAATGATTGCCTGAGAAAAATACTACAGCAATGAAGCCATTCCAGCAAATTTATTATAAACAAGTGAATAAATAAAAATTGTATCAACAGATAGGCTAGTATAAAACAAAGCTAGATCTATGATTCCTCAGTTGGATTTCTCTCATTTTCTGCTACATAACTGTAGATTTTTAGATGTTTTTAGATTGCTCAGTATTTTCTTTCTTTAATACCCTCATGAGACATCAGTTCTCCTGGTTACATATTCATTTGCCATGAACAGTCATTATTTGTACATGAAGTATCTTCTTTTTATAGCAATCATACTCACATGAATGCCTTCTCTTGCAACTTTGCAACTCAATTTCCTAGCAGAATTCCAGGCTTTCACACTGTGCTGGCATTTGCTGCTGTTTAGCCAAAGCCAATGAGAAGTTGGAAGAGGAAATCATGAGGACCTCATGTCCTGCCCTGTAATCTGAGTGAGATTCATTTTTTACACTACTTTCTGTCATGGAGACATTTAGAGATGGCTCAGGGCTATCACACCAAAGCATTGCTGCCTAACCTTTCCGGACTGCGTCTTTTCTCTCACAGAACAGCAAATTTGTGTAAATTGTGAAATTGCATATAGCTGTGTTTAAAATGTTTCTGTAACTGAGTCTTCATTTCATCTTCAGGCAATTACTTCATCTTAAACTGTGATAACGCTTAAAAAAAATAAAAATTCAAAAGTGATACTTATGAAAGCAGGAAAATTGAAGCATGACACAAATTTCATTAGAAGGAAGATAATTAAACTGGAAATAAAAGAAAACCAGAAAAGACTCCGTGCATATGAACCATGATCCAAAGCCTGTGCAGTGAATAGGAGACTTACCATATCTGATGCTGAATAAAACCAGCACATGGTTCTACTGGTGATAACTGTGTCAGTGGACTAAATGTAAACATAGGCAACCAACATTAGAGGACATTTCATTGTGAAATTCTCAGTGAACCAAAGACACTTTCTGATTATTTAGAGGCTTAAAATGTTGACTGTCCACCTTACTCTGATCAAAGCTTAAGAGCATAAATATCTACTCTTTGCACAGACATTTCAACTGGAATATTTTTAATTTCTAAACTTCTTGAAAAAAATCATGTACCTATATAAACGTTATTTTGAACTGAGAGAACTCTCAAGAATGGCTTTATTTGCTTTCATTGTATAAAGATTTCTCTCCTTGTATTTCCATTTAACTTTTCCCAGACATCATTCTTCTTCTTTAAGTTGCTCTGCTTCGTTTTGTGGTCTCTATCCACTCTGTTAGTCTAGCACTGTACCTAATCCAACGCTGAGTAACTGATCTCCTTTTAAATAACTTGTTAGCCCTCTGGTGATGTTTACTGTACTTTCTGAATTAAGAAATTATTTTTTTAAATGAATGTGTGCACATGTACTATAAGCCCAGTAAGTCTTATATAATTAAGAAAATATGTGTCCATTTCTTATGCAGCATTATTTATACATTTATTGTAACAAAAGGACAAGGAAAATCCCGTATTTTATTTTATTTTATTTTATTTTA
>NW_009718820.1:26800-49555 GCF_000703405.1 Apaloderma vittatum | reverse complement strand
CCCGGAGGTCGCCGTTCGTGCGCCGGGAGCCTCCCTTCGAACGGGCAGTTGGCGGCGGATAAATTCCGGACGGGATAAAGCGCAGAACCTGCACCCCTGAGCCGGTAACAGAACCTGCACCCCTGAGCCGGTAAGGATGCCCCGTTACGTGCGGCACGTAGCCCGGAGGTCGCCGTTCGTGCGCCGGGAGCCTCCCTTCGAACGGGCAGTTGGCGGCGGATAAATTCCGGACGGGATAAAGCGCAGAACCTGCACCCCTGAGCCGGTAACAGAACCTGCACCCCTGAGCCGGTAAGGATGCCCCGTTACGTGCGGCACGTAGCGGGGGCTCTGCAAGGCAGGGTGACATAAATCACGTAACTGAGGAGACTCGTTTGGGTATTTTAGGCAGCCACGATCCGATCGTGCCCGATCCACCAGCCTTCGGTAGGCTAAATACAACTGCAAAGTAGTGGTAAAGCCTTGCAAGTTTCAGAATGCAGCCATAGCAGGCTTGCTAGAAAAATGCCAGTTATATCATTCGTCCCTTTGCTGCCCACAAGTGACTCCAGCCCAGTCTGCTTCGCATGGGACCATAACTGACCCCAGTGACTTTGACCTCAGCTAAAGCAAACTGGAGCCTTGGCAGTCGTGAGGGCCTCCTCTCAGACGCTGCTCAGTAGGGTGTGCACAGTTTTACTCTAGAAGTTACAATGTAAAACGTGTATTTTAGCAGCATTCTATACATGTGTGCACCTTGCCTTCAGTCCTCCCAGCCCATCACAAGCCCCAGAGTACCTGTCAGAACTGAGGGCAGAGCAGCAGGCACACAGTACTGCTATTCCAGCGCTCCCAGGGGGAATCACCGCAGAGGAGCACTTCCCAAGCTTCCCCTTCTGTGGATTGTTTCCTCAGAATACGGACGTTTTGCTTCCCAAGTGACTTGTCTCAGGTCTCCAGAGCCACCCAGTGTGATTCTGTGGAAACAAGAAAATATTTGAATAATACTGAGGTCAAATAAATACTTTACTCTAAACCAAAGTTATGCATTCACGCAGTACGAGGTCTTGCTCTGAATGCATATGCTGTCTGCACAGACAGCAAAAGCAACAGTCTGGGAGGAAAGGAGCCCTCGGCAACAGATGTGAATCTGCAGTGCAGAAGTAACATCACAAATCTTTGGCACCACAGGAACTGGACCCCCATGTTTCACAAACCGGTTTGTCAAATACCTGAACAACCTTCCTCTTCATGAATACAAAAGAGTTGTGCCGGGTGTCCTCAGGGTCACCGGTGTCAGCAGGACAGCTGAGAACTGCTGCCTGCAGCATCCAAGCTCCAGGTTTATCAACAGCAACAACACCTGTGAGGCAACACTGCAACACAGTACAGTCAGCTCCCCTCAGCAGTGATGCACGCACCTTTCCTGACCCCAGCAGCAGAAGAGGAGGTGCTGGGCTGGTTGCAAGTCAGAGTCTGAGACAGCCTATCTCCTGCATGATATTGGCATACTCCATCTGGTTTAGCTCCACTAAGGCCTATACCGCGTTAAAGGGGTTGGAAATGTACATGAGCCAAACCAAAGAAGAGCTAAGGCCATGAGAAGTCAGTCTCAGTCTTGTTTCAAGGGAGTACAGTTGAGGATGAGTGTTACTTTCCTCCTCCTTTCCTGTTTCCAGGTTTGATTATTCAATTGAGCAGAGTAAGGAATCATCAAATCTAACAGCATCTGTTGTTTCATGTCTCCAACCCTTCCTTTAACTCGTATTTAGCATCTACCCTACCTATTTCTTCTCTGCTGAAACTTCCAGAAGGAAAGAGATGCCCGAGGCTTCTGAGCATGCACTTCCAAGAGGTAGAGAGAAGAGCAGGGTGGTCTAGCCATACGGTTAATGGTTTGTGGCCAAGAGAATGGGTTCTCCTGTCCTCCTTTCTCTTTCTAAAGGCTCATTTCATTATACCTTTTCATATTTCATTATACCTCTAGTAAAACATGTTCTGAGGTGGTTTTTTTGCAGTCATTTTTCTAATCTTTTCTAGAAAACCGAGCTGTCTTCACTGAGTCCTTTTGTACAGCAGCAGCTAAATTCTTAAGGACTAAATTCTAAGGACTACTAGTTTTGATTTCTGTGGAGCCACATGTCTCATGACTTCAGGTAAATATTTTTTAAGGTAGAAGAAAAAAGGTGAAAAAAGATAACAAATCTCTGTGAAAATAAAATATTTTAAAAAACCTGTGAAACAGAACCAAAAAATGCTTCTGTTTCCAGTGAGTGGGCAAAAAAAAATATTTCCATAGAAGCAAAGGAAAGTTTGGGGTTTCAGTCTTCAAGCTGTGCGTTTATAAAACATCTGCACCTTCCAGCTGCAGCACCTGCTTCTGCTCTTGCTTTCCCTCTGGGAGCAGGAGACTGAGCACCCATCATGGTTTTACCACACAACAGGGATTTGCTGAAGAAGGAAAAGAGAAAAAGGAGAGGCAACCACATTCAACTGCCAGACTTTGGTTTTCTCCTCCTAGGAAGACCTACAGTGTTCAGCATTTCCCTTCTCATGCTACTACTTTGTAAAAAGAAGTTTTTAGAACACGCAAAGAATGCAGGTGTGAGAGGCAACTCCTTCAAGCCCACATGAAGTGAATATTCTCCAGGCAGTTTGCAACAACAAGTAGGCTGCAGCACTTTGACAAAGTCCAGGGCACAGCCGTACTCTTCCACTGGCACACACAATCTCCCTGCCCGCATATAAATATTGTCAAACAGCCAGTGGTCACAGAGCAGGACACATACCACCCAGCTTCACCTACCAGGGAGGAGAAGAGCTCCTCCAAGGGGTCAGGGCAGGCAACTGATGCCTAAACCCAGCCTCAGCATCCCCTCACATGCCCCTCTCCCATATTGCACTCCAAAGCTTGGCTTGACCAGCATCTCTCTAGGTTGGGCATGGTACCACCTCAGCACATGGGCTGTTTTTGAATTGCTCACAGGCCTACACCTGTAGGTCCAAGATCGTTCTCACAACTGGCCCACAAAGCCCCCATCTGAGAGAAACCACTTCAATCTTCTGGTTGTGATGTCATTTTCTACAGGTACAAATCCAAGCTAAAGCAAGAAGAAAAAAAAAAGGGGGGGGAGGAAAGAAAAATGTAGTAATCAAGATTAATGGAAAAGAGCTGGTAAGAAAACAACATGGAAAAGATAAAGCATACTGCAAAAAATTGTACTCAAAGTCTTAATGTCACTATTAACTCTTTGACCACTTGGTTGTAAGAAAACAAGGGGTGCATATTAGAATCACAGAATTGTTGGCAAAGACCTTTAAGACCATTGAGTCCAAGCATTAACCTAGCAGTGCCAGGTCCACCACTAAACCTTGTCAAAATAATTAGAAATAATTAGAAATATCTATGCAACTTTTTCCAAGACAACAATGTGGTTACCAGGTGAAGATTTTGCCAAGAAAAAAAGTAAAGGGGATAGAAGAAGGAAGGAGTGAAACAAATTAAGATCTACACAGTAAACAACAGATTGTGAATTCCCAAGTCTGCCTCATGATAGCATATGCACACACATGTCTGTACACATATTTTGGGTTAGTTTCACCATCCACGCCTCAAGGTGTACTCTTCATCCTTCATTTCTCCTTGTGAAGGTTAGAAATACACCTCTTGGAAACAAATGGAAGATCAGATTTTCGTATTGTGTTGTGGACAGCTGTTAGAAAACATCATAACAAGGAGCAACATGGGTAATACCAGCAAACACTAAAGCTGAACTCTGCAAAATTTTTCTCAATCTCAGAGAAACATTACCTTAAACAAATATTTTGATGTTACTCACAGCAAACACATTCTGAATTCATAAATAGCATAGCACCAGAGAACTCATCTTATCCTAGAAGAAAGTGGTGTTAAACAACACAAAAACTCATCTCATCCTAGAAGAAAGTGGTATTAAACAACACAAATTTTTAGCATCAAACCTTTACAAAGGACACCTCTCAATCTCAGAGTGAACAGCAGAAATATTTGGGAAAAAAAAAATGAAATAATGTGTTTTAGAAAACTGCAAGTTCTCAGAAAAAGTGAAGAGTAAAAAAAGATAAAATTCATTCAAAATTTCCACTATGCTTTTTTCTCTGTGACATGTAACCTGGAATGCATTGTATAAGTTTTGTGCATATTACATGTTTACTCTGTTAAGAGTGATTTTGTGGGAGCTTAAAGGGCACCTTTGAAAAAGGAAATAACCTCTAGTGGGATTTCTACATACCCAGAGTGCACATAGTAATATCTTTGCCCTAGCATCCATAAAATCGTTCTAGAGAAACACATAACCATGATTTATGATTTTCTGCCAACCTTGGACTTTAATTTCTTTAATATATTGAAGATCAAAATCCTTACTAAACACGAATTTTATCTCTTACATTTTTCTTTTGTAAACAGGGAAGTGACACATTCTGTGATTGCATAATGGAAAAAAGAAATCATAACACATGAGCAGAATGCTCCAGATCTCACGTTTGCATACTAAATAGGAAAACAACTTTCTGCCTAATGAAAAAATGTTACAGATTATTAGGAACAGCCACAGAAGTAATCAATCAATTTATCCAATGGACTGGGCCACAGTCTGCTTCCAAGAAGGCTTTTTAATGTTTACTGCTCTTGAGTGGCATTGTTTCATTAACTGAATGACATGAAACTTCTGATCTTAGAGATCTAGAGATGAAATATTTTCCTTAAAGACAAACAGAAAGAATTAATGATAGGTTCACTACCCATAAAGAAAGGTGGTCGGACAATCCCCCACTTATTCGGGGAGGAGGCAACGTGCACAGGAGAACAATGCTTCCCATCGGTAGATGCATTGCCCGCGACTTGATGGGATTGTTTGGAGGCGTGAGAACATTTCCTCCTCAATTTCTGGTACTTATTTATGAAGGTTCTTGTTTGTGATGTTGATATCCTCCCCACCCCTTTGCAGAGACCTGGACTGACACAACGTTTCTGCATAAATCATACCAGGAGCAGCTTTTCAAAGTCGTTCAGCGATCATTTAGGCTTCCAAATAAGTGCCTGTGTATGTATCTGCACATCTTTTCAGATTAACTGTTCAACTGTTGAGCTCGAAGTATCTTAAATAGAAGAGCTGCTGCTCAAATTCAGCATAAGGCAGCAGTCTGTTGTGGGCCAGTCTTGGGGAAATGGTGGCCAAGGAGGAAGAACCCTCTCACAAGCCACCGAGTGAGCTGACTTACTGTTTTAAGTATTATTTGAGAGATTTTATAACATAACTCAAAGGTCTCCTACTGTACACCATTGTCCTGAAATGCAAGCAGATGAGAAAATGCAGGGCTCAGAAGAATAAAAGACAGGCTGCAATGAAAACAAATGATAAATGAAGTGTGAAAAGTTACTTTAAGTAAGTTGGTTATTTAAAACTAAGCTATAGCTCTTTCTAATCAATACTTACGCAATAATTATGTGAAAATTCAGAAAAGTAGATTAACTGGAAGACATAGGAAATTCTGCTTTGAGCAGCAACATAGCTGCAATTGTAATTATGAAGTGACTGCACACCAATTCCATAATGAAAAAAACCAAACCCCAAACATGTCTTGTTATGGAGATGGAATAGAGTAGAAAAGCATGCAAAAGGCAAGTGCAGTTTATCTGCAAATTTTCCCCATAAAGGCTGAATCATTTGTTAAGCATGTAATAAAAAGGTGACACTCCAAGCACTTAGACTGAATTTACCTATCTGTAAACAAAAATCTATAAAAGCCATAAAAGAAAAGCTTCACTAGCATTACTGCCAGTTTTCAGAGAAAAGCAACATTTATGTGCAGGAGAGTATTACTATGTCATGAAAAAGCTTGCCAAATTTCAGCTTGGACTGAGCACTTACAGTAGAAACCTATGAATCCTGTAAAACCAGATGGTATTGTGGAGATACTGGCAAACCTCCAGAGAGGTGCATAATGGCAAGTTTGATTAGTTTATTTTTTTCTTGCAGGTTACAATGAACATTCAAAAAGAATTCTATTAGGGAAAAAAAAAAAAAAAGATTCCAAGAACTGAAATTGTTTATTTCCATGTACTTCTACTAGCTGGCTTTTTTTTCCTTTTCCTTCCATAAGACACTGTCAGGTAGTACTGGGCAGTAAATAGGCAGACACATTTTAAAATAAATGCCACAGTATTTTTAATACTGGGGATCAGGATCCAGTTTAGGGAATGTATATGGAGAGTCACAGACATACTTCTGTGATCTGACTGAGCTGCATTAGAAGTATTCCCTTGTCTTTGCTGAGCCAAGTTTGCACACTGACAGCAAAATAGGTTGTCTGTTTTTGCTAACTGAAAAACTAACTGCAGAAATAGTTATTGTAAAATGCAAGTTTAAATAGCATAATGCAAATAATTTGAAGAGTCACTTTTCACAACATGTGGAAATTCCTTAACAATTTCATTACCACACTCAACTTTTTGAATTTGACAGTTGATATTCTTATTGCATAGTTTTTAGCTATAGTAAGCAATACTTGAGGCCCCATATATAAATTTGTTTCTTTTGTATTTTGTGTCTTTTCTCAAATCCTCTCACCTTCTCCTCTGTAGTCAAAGATGGAGTTTTCTCCTCTTTACCCTCTTGAAACTGGCACCATGAGTTTATTCACAGTCCAAGGAACTATCTGTGGGTGGACTAAAATTCATAAAAGGCCATAAAGTAGCATTGTTTTGGAAACCTCAACATCACATCTAGCATAAAGGTATGAAATTATGTCATACCATTACTCAGAAAGACAGGATATATATTTGATCACATGGTATATGTATAATTAGTGCTTGCCAACTAAGTACCTCTTGTCCAAGAAGAAACTTGGACATTGAAAGGTAGCAACCTTTTTCAAAAGACTTGTTCCCAGCTCTAATGACAGCATGGAGATGAAGGTTTCTATTTGCTTCAAAAATTGCTTAGTTCAGGTCTTTGATAAGAGATTAATTAGTTTGGAAACTGAGAACGATATCATAGATGATGAATAAAAGCTACATAAATTCACAACAAATCCTTGTCAGGTTACACAGGTCTTTCAGAATGTTCCTTCATGGAAGCAAGTGTACATGCCTAGCTTTTACCCAGATTTCTGAGCCTCCAATCCAAACAGAGCAAGAGTAAGAACATGAAAGTCTAGGGAACCTAACCATAGCCCCCTGGGTCAGACTTGCCCTCACTTGTAGTCAGCCACATTTGGGTGCAGAACAATTTGACAGCAGTCTCACCTGTATTGCTGAACGTGGACATGCTAGGAAGCTCCTGAGTCTTCCAAGGTCATCTTCTTGATTATTTGCTAGAACAGATGAGGTAGCTTTTTATTAATCCTCTATGGCCACTTGGGCAATGAAGAATTGCAGCTTCTGCAAAAGACTAAGCTAGCATTATATAAATATTACTCTTTATAATATTGTTATAATTATTATACAACACATGCAAAAAATAATTATACATCATTAGTATTCTCTCAGTTCAAGAGGCAATAAAGGCCCATAGGAGGACAGTCAAGCCTAGTTAAAGAAATTCCTAGCCATTAAATTGGATAGTTTGCTGATAAAATTTCCTCCCCAATCCTGTAGCCAGCAGGAGCTCTGCAGTGAAGGATGGAGCTCCTCAGTCTTTCCAACCCAGAAGACCCATCAAAGAGAGTGGTAAATGCAAATACTTCATGTTCTGGAGATGTGCTGTGTATATCAGAAGGATGTGTTACAAAGATTTCTTATTTTCTTGAACATGAAAAAAACCGATATTGTCTGCTGCAATACCAGATTTGGTTTCTCTGAACTAGATTTTCAATCTTTAAAACACCCTTGTTCATCAGTGTTGTTTTTCATGACACAGTTAGCCCAAGACTTAATGGGACTGTTAGCCTAAGCATTTGCATATATAGCATCTCTCTTTTTTTTGATCTATCACCAAAACATGGGAGAATGTGTACATTACTTTTATAGTACAAGAAATGGAGGAAGCCTCTGTTTATTTCCCAGTCATTTGTTATTAACAACCTAAAGAAAAGTCATTAGGAAAAGGTATACCAACACTGAAGTTTTTTATCTCTGCAGGCTTTAATGAGAGAAATGAACCACCCAGGATTCGCTCACTTCACTCTGATGCCTTATGCATCAGCTTTGGAGCTGGAAGTAGCAGCAGGATGAATAGAAAGATGTGACAAATAATTTGGACAATATGGTTGGGGAAATTTATTACAAATAGCTGGGAGATTTTCCTAAATGAATGCAATATTCTAGCTCAAAAAGACAGCTGTAGAAAACATCTACAGAAAATAGACCAGAATACAAAAAAAAAATCTTGGAAAATCTGGGGGCAATTAGTAGAAAATAGTTCACATTCAGTTTTCTAAGCAGAATTGACACTAATATCATGCCAAGCTGCAAAACTAAAAATCCAAAACCCACTAAAATCAAAGAGCATTTCTTGAGAAAAGAAAAGAGGACACTCATCAAAAATGACATAAATGAGAGCCTTGCATAAAATGAAAGAAGGAGACGCTCTGCAGAGGGTCTGTGAAAAAAATTCAGGGGACTTGCCAGATCTATGGAGGGGAAGGTTTTATTGAAACACAATATAGGCAAACAGTGTACTCTGCTGGTTTTATGGATATGTTTCCTCTGATGTGACTTTGTTTTAAATAATACTTTGCTTTAAGGCAGCAGTTGGATGACTTATTACCATTGCCCAGAAGGAAAAAAAAGAACTGCAGCACATAGAGAAGAGCTGCTAAGATAAATCCCAGAAAGTGGAAGGAGAACTCCAACCTCCATCCCTGCTTGAGAATGGAGAACCACAGAAATGTCTTCAGAGAAATGCAAAAGTCTGAGATCCATGACCCAGAGGGAACAACATTCATTCAGAAACAGAAAATAGGATCAGATCATTTACAATACAGTTTCCTGATTGTTGGGTTGTTTGGGGTTTTGTGTTTTGGGGTTTTTTTGTTTGGTTTGTTTTTAATTAAAATTGCAAATTATAACATTACTCATTTCTAAAGAATTTGCTGTTCTATAAATTTTAGGTTGATATATGCTGGGTCATATACCTGTCTTTCAGGTTTCCTTAAGAAATATATGAAAGATTCTTTTGGTTTTCAGAATAATCAAGGCAATATCTTCTATTATTTTAGAGTATCAGATATTCTGTCTAAAATTAAATAACCAAGCCATGTTGATTTTACCAAGTTTTTTTGATGAAGCAATCTGCACTGGATTTTTCAGATAAGCAAATATACTCATATGCCTGTCACATAGGTTTTCTTATTTCATTTTAGACCTCTTACAACAGAGATAAATAGGTTTCCTGGAGGCTTTAGAAGTTTAAGCTTATGACCTCTAAGCTGTTACAAGACACAACAAAAAGCTGCTTACTAAAACGTCAGGAAGGGTACTCCATTTTTAAAGGATGTTATTATTTGCACTGGGGTTGTAATGGAACTATGCTACACCTACTTAGAGAACAGGGCCAAACACTGCTCTCAGTTACAGCAGTTTAAATCCTTGGAGGCTTTTATTACTAGGAAAATGGAGTAAGATTTCAGTAAAATCAATTTTTAAAAGCACTAGGAGTTTGCTGTTGACCTCAGTTACAGCAATCACTGCAGCTTTGCAAAAACATGTTCTCTCTCTTAAATCTGACTGACGCCATTGATGAATTGTGCTGTAAAATTTACTGTTTCAATCCCTTAACACACAGAAGCTGCTGTTTATGTTCCTGGACAATGAAGTAACCTGTGAAAAGAATGAGTATTTCAGGCAAGTGAGCAGTCTTTCCAAACTAACTGCAGAAATATATGCACAGAAATACAGGCATCTTGTCCTTCTGTTTCACATCTCTTCTCAACACCTTTAGCATTAGCTTAGCCCACGGCAGCACCAGAGATTTCAGAGAATGGCACAGTTTTAAAGGTAGCATTGTCCTCAGCTCTAAACCACAAAATAAGTCAGTTCATTCTGATGCAATTGGAGATTAAATTAATATATTTTTGAGCAACATCGTCTTATTTATTTTTTATATAGACTCAGCTGTCAGTTGTGTGGCTTGATATTTCTCTTGCTTTCTATGTAGCGTTCTCGTGCTCTGGAGTTTTAATTGTGGGCTTTTTTATTGTTATTCTTATTACTACAGAATGAGATTCTTGCCCATGACTATAGCATCTAGTGTGCCACCCTAATTAAAGCACGAAGTGTTTTCACACCTTCAAACTTTCCCAATTCTGTGCGCGCTTGGAGGTTTTTGGACTACTTAACTGATACAGACTAAAATAAACCTGGGCTTCATGCCTTTCTAATGAGGTAATATTATTTCTATTTCCTCTTTTGTTTTCATCTTTTTTCTCCATGAAGGATTGTCTTTGGTGACACCTCATTCACCTTTAGCACAGGAGTTCGCAGCTATACGTAACTATCTTATCTGATATACACCTATCAATAATGCATATCCAAACTTCCAAAGTCTTTTTTATTTTTTCCCACATCTCTGTTTGCCATCAAATCATCATGTGCACTCTGACCCTGCATGCCTGACACATTTTAATAGACAGAAGGAACAAAACTATCAGTTCTCCCTGGCACCATCTGGGGTTCTTTTAGAGTTACTTTCTTCCAAACTGCCTAAAGCTCGATTTGGCTTTTTCTTCCCCCTCCTCTCCCTTTTTTTTTTTTTTCACGGCATCTTCCTGAGCTACTTTGCTTGGCTTCACGTTTCTTTACAACACCACCTTTCAAGCATTTACCTTTGTCACGTATTCCAGGCAGTGCTGCTGTAAAGCTCAGGAGAGATGTTTTTTTTCCCTTTCCTATTCTCAATTCTGCTTTGAGTGCACTGCAATTACAACAGGATATGAACTATCCTCCACCGTTATAGATGTGTTCAATTTTCTCTCTGTTAGTAAAAGTCTTTTCCCATCACTTTGGCCTGACAAACGTGACATTCACACATTGATTGTATATGTCTGCTTTACACAGCATAGCTAATGACTTTCCCTTATCCTGACTTGAATTTTAGATTAGTTTTTCTACTGCTGAGTATTCCATTCCATCAATAATTGCAGAACAGTTATCTCATTTGTGATTATTTTTTTCCCAAATACTGAGCAAATCCATGAATCTTACAGTTTATGATGCATTAAATGTAAGGTTTGAAACTAATACTTTATTCTAGAGACTCATCTCAGTGTGTCTATCAGCCTGCAAACACCTCAATGACTTCTGCAGGGCTGCATATTCTCAAAAGGGAATACAGTTCACGTTATGCGTTGCCAACTACTAAGTTTTGTCTGAAAGTAGTTACGTGGTTCTGTGACACTAAATGTTACAAAATTTGAAACTTAATCTTAAAAGTCGAGATGGAAAACAGATTTCTATCACAAAACCTCATCACTGTCTCACCAGATTCTTCCATCACTTGCCTTAATACAAAATGCTTCATAAATCACACTGTTTTCTTGCAACAAAGGCCAATCATATCACAGATTTTCCTTTTATCTCATGGAGATCTCAAACATCATCTCTTTTGCTATTTTGGGCATTGAATCATGGGTGCCATACAGCTCTTCATTTTGGGCTTTCCATCTTGAGTGTAAATATCAAGTCTCATTTGAACTCAATTTTCGTTTCTGCCATTTAAAATTAATTTTTCATAGGCTCTGAAATAAAAAAGAATATAGCAATGCTACCGATCCGATTTCAAATATCAAAGAAAGATGGGATAAAAAGTCCTTTTTCTTGATCTGTAGATTCCTCTCTTTTCCACACACTGAAAGACTAGCCTAGTTTCTTCCTAGTAAAGAATACTGTGAGGTCCTGAACATTAAGAAGTGAAAAGCTGTCTTTGACCTATGTGTCTCATTACTGGAGCAGATCCTCCTTAACCTGAACAAATAACCTGATTTAGGAAATGAATATGTACAAATACATCTGTGACAAAAAGTGAAATTTCTTCTTTTCGTGTCTGATTGGAAGAACTCTAACTAAAGAATATTTAGTGCAGTTATTTTCCAAGAATTGTGATACTTAAGTTTTTTTCCTAAAGTAGCATATGATGTCAAATTCAAGACACATGATGTCGAATTTTAGGCCAGGAGTATGACCTTGATGTTTCAAACTCAGGACACCTATTGGTGGTTTTGACTGTCATTTCCTGTGTTTCAGAAACCTTGGGTTTTGCTTAAAAGATTTTGTCAGTGCATTAAATTTTGTGTGCATTCAAATAAAAGTAGAATAATAATGAGAATATTTAAATCCTCACCACTCCTCAGTTCTCTTAAAATTTAAAAAAAGAATCTACTGAATCTACTAAAACTTAGTTCTCTTTCCTCTTTTTGCAAACAGGAGTGAATAACTGAGTTATCCATGCATTTTTTTCCATATTTGAACAAAAATGACCCCAGTGAAAGACTGAGTCAGCTGTAATACACTGGACATTTTTCTACTTTGTGGTTAATATAAAAATGAGTATAGTGACAATGTGACAGAAGGCTTTCTTTGTGTAACGTAGAATCGGGGAGTGAAGAGATGTGACTGAGAGAAATCAGGGCTGTTGTCTCAACATGCATTTTGAGAATTACGGTCTTTGTAGTTTAAGGCAGCTATTTCAATACTGAGGACAAAAGTTATTCTCCAAAAGCATTTCATGGGTCAAAAAGATGAACACAACTCCATCAGAAGCAAGGAAGAGGTTACGAATCCACTACAAAAGTTAACAGTATGTTGGAATGAGGAAGGCTTAAAATAAACCTTCTATGAAATATGACTATATTTCATATTTATCTCCAGCAGAGGTTGTAGAGTGATACAAACATCTATGTGTTGTTTCTGTGCCTCACTCAGTTTTACTGTACATCAATCATGAAACAGTCTTCATGCATAAATATATTCCTGCCAGTGTTTTAGATATAGATTTTGCCATTATTATTTTTCAATTCCTTTTTGTGCTACCTTTATATAGTCCTAGTTCTTTTCACTGTGCGCCCAGGAATTAAATTGGTGCCGTCAGTTTTCCTCATTCCACAGAAAGGAATAACTGCTTTTCATAACATTTTTATCATTTTGCCACATCTCCCATCAACACTTCCCTACATGCACAAACATGAATATAAACAGCATATAAAATTACCCTATCTTTTTTTTTTTTTCTCATTATAGCAGTGTGTGGAGATATCAGCCAAGAACAAAGTCTTTTGGAGCTGTGATCTATGACAATACAGTCCTTGGCCATAAAGTCCTTGGTACAAACCCAGTAAGATATGCAAGATGCAGACAAGAAATTAAAGAGAAACAAGATCACAAGCATTTGTCCATTACTAGTGTGCAGACAGAAACTGGATTCATAAAAATCCGTTCTCTGTTTCTTTTGTCCAAACTATTATCCAGCCTTACTGGGAACAACTCTAAGCAGTTAAAACACTATTTAATCTCAAATGCTTAAGTTAGGAACATTTCAGACAAAAAAAAAAAATTGCTAGCGTAGACAATATTAAAAAAAAAATTGCTAGCATAGACAATATTAAAAGGGAAAGATACCACTTTGACAATGTTTCTGAAAAAAGAAAGACAAAAGCTTTGATAGCTATCTATAACGGGATTCTGCAAGGTTCTTCATTTAAGCACGGGAGGACTTAGGGGATGGTATTACTCGCTGGGTAGAGAATATCACCTTTCAGGTGATGACTACCCATCCAAAAAATAAAGGTCTGAAATTTTAGTTGAAAACAATATCATTTGTAGCTTAGCCATCACTATTTTAAGAGCAGCAATGAGGGGAAAAAACAGCACAAAAGATTTTACTCTCACTACAAATTGATGTCTTGCACTAGCAAATAACATTTGCAGCTATTAGCAGAATTGCAAATACTTGCAGAAGCAGATTTGCAAGAAGGATTAGACATGGAACTGTCTATTCCTGTGCTATTATTCAATTCACTCTATTGCTTCTTCTGCATATCCTGGAATGTTTTCTGAAAATCATGAGCTCTCATCCAGCGTATAGTTTACAGATCACGTTTGAGGAGCTGTGGTTCTCCTGCAGAATGGCATCAGTTTTGCAAGGCCCCTGCAGAAGGTTGCCTGAAACAGATAGAGACAGGTAGATTTGCTGGGCTGAGCAACTTGGCAGGCTAAAAGCCTGTTAATTCTTTCAATAACCACGAGGAGGCTGAAAAGAACGCGCAGATATTAATACACTTGCTGTGGGTTCTGGCACAAGTTTACTCTCAACATGTCTGGCTTGAGCAGACCCAAATGAGCAATCCTTGAAGTGTGCTATGCACACACCAGGCTCCCTTATCCACCACAGCACCCAGCTGCCTTAGCAAAAACAATGCAAAGCTTAAGCTGCTACTCCATGAATAGTTAAATGCTACAAAATAAGGACCTACACCACGGCACACTCTGCGTGAGGTTTTTATGTTACTGCAAGCTTTTCGATTCAGCTGCTAGGGACTTGGAAAGCACGATTGAGAAACATTTTGTATCACAATAGAACTGTTCTGAAAAAAAAAATGGAAAGTGAAAAAAAAGAAAGTCCTGAAGGAAATTGTTCAGAGAAAATAATCAAAGGGGAGGCAGGGGGAGGAAGAGAAATGGAGTAACAAACTTACCCTTGGGTAAGAGAATCTTCTATCAGCATTCCTGGATCTTCTCTCTTCACTTTTTGGTGGATGACCAAAAATGATGATCCAGGGACTGGAGCACCTCTGCTACGAGGACAGGCTGCGGGAGCTGGGATTGTTCAGTTTTAAAAAGAGAAGACTTTGGGGGGACCTAATAGCTGCCTTCCAATACCTGAAGGGAACCTACAGGAAGGCTGGGGAGGGACTTTTTACAAGAGTGTCCACTGATAGGACAAGGGGAAATGGGTTTAAGTTGAAGAAGAATAGATTTAAATTAGATCTTAGGAAGAAATTCTTCAGTACGAGGGCGGCAAGACTTTGGAATAAATTGCCCAGAGATGTTGTGGCTGTCCCCTCCCTGGAGGGGGTCCAGGCCAAGTTGGAAGGGGCCTTGAGTGGCCTGATCTAGTTGAGAGGTGGCATCCCTGCCCATGACAGGGACGTTGGACTAGATGATCTCTAAGGTCCCTTCCAGCCTAGGCCGTTCTATGATTCTATGACTTCAGCTATCATTCTTGCATGTGAAGCTATAACAGAAATAGCCAATTTAGTAAATCTGGGGCAAACTAATGTCATACGGAAATCATCTGTCCTGGAAAAATTAACATATGTACTTTTGATGGGAACCGTGAGTAGTCAGGGAGGTGTCATGGCTGTAGCAAAAAGGACTAGAATTTCAGGCAGTCATTACAACTCAAATCCATCAGGAAACAACCAATTAACTCTGAGACAGCTCTGGTCTGTTGACATCCATTTTTAAGAGAACTGAACACCTGAATCTCCACTAATTTACACTGTCGAATACTATTCAATACTGTGAAGGCAATATCCGAAGAAACCTGTACTGGGAAGCTCTGTGACCGCTCGTTCAGTTCTCTCCCCTCCAGTTCTAACAACTGGTCTGCCTGTATCAATACTCAACTGAGCCTGACCCTGGGTTTCTCTGCAGGCTGCTGAGAACTGAGGACACAGCTGAGGGATGTCCTCCAGCCCCAAGCCTGTGAGATGCTCCACAGGAACACACCACTGGGCTTTGAGCTGGCTGGACATCTGAGCTGAGCCCATAAGTCTTCCTGAGCACGTCAGTCTTTAATATCAAATCCTTCATCTACATTTCTGCTGTTTCATGAATGGCATATGTACTTGCTAGGGAAGGGTGTGCCTAAAAGTAAGCTGCCATGACAGGAGACCTTGTGGGGCTGTGGGTTTGCTAAGTCTCCATTGGAGGCTACTTCTTCTGCACAGCTTCAAACACTTTTTAAATGGGCAACGTGAGAGAACAAGGATGATCATCTACAGACAATCTCAGACTGTACAGGATCGCTGAATGAATGCCATACTGTGTCAATAACTCAACTGTTTACCTTGAGAAGATGAAAATCAGATGAAACTCCTGAGGTTTTTGGCAGGTGGAACAAGTTTCCCCACAAGGAACAGATACAGGGAGTTTGAATATGTATTCCTGAAATGCTGAAATGCAACAAAGGTGCTCAATTAATTTTGGATAGTCAGTATCAATTTCTAAACTTCCATTGAGATACCATAAATAATACTTTGCAAGCTTATTAATTTAATAGCTCTGATATTCATTCTGTTTCATCATGTGTTTCCTAGGCTTTTATTCATTTTGATTTGTTTTTTCCTCCTCAAATATTATTTTAAATAGCTTTCATGAAATTGCTGCATAATAAGCGTACCCTTTTGTTCTTATTCAAGGAAGCTCAGCAAAAGCATAACAAATAATAAAGCTGATAAAAGGATACATGAAATGCATACCAAAATCCAGGAGGTTTATTCTGATAATCAGCACCATTTAAATTCAAGCCAAGACACATATCTCATCAGGCAGCATCTAACCAAACTGTTGGGCAACAGATTCAAGCCAATATCAGACCCCAGTAAGTAGTGGAATTATCTTTTTTTGCCTTTGTTGACCCCTCCTGACTGGAAGTGTGCAATACAATAAGGTGTTATTTAGTCATCCAGCTCAGACAGGTAAGAGGGCCGTCTTATGGCTTTCTTCAAGATTGCTGGATGAGCTAGAGTTAAAATTAGTTGTAAACAAGAAAACAAAATAAGTAATGATCTCAGTAAAGTCTAAAATAAATTATGACATTTATGCTCGTTCACCTATATTTTGGAGAGTGAATGCGAGTGAACAAGGCAATTATCTTTAATTGGGGGGGGGGAGGTCTAGGGTAATTCCATTAATTATGTCCATCACAGCTAGTTAACAATATTGATTAACAAGATAAGAAGCAGAATAAGCCATTCATCCCTGAATGGGCTTTTTATAGATTTTGTAGTGAATTCCCACAATGTATTTCAAATGGGAAAACAGCAGAATTGGAGGTGCCATAATTCCAACAAAGCAAGATTTCAAAAAGGCTATTCTGAAAAACATTCCTGAATCAATCTGCTTTTGTTAATATAGAATAATTATTGAGCTAAATAAACATACAAGAGCATTCCATAAGTGTGCCTGACACAGAGGGAAAACACTCTTTGATCCTTGAAGCAAAGGGATTCCAGACTCAAAGTTTGCAGAGCTGAAGACAAAGACAAATTAAAATCTGATTGACTGCAAATGATTAAGAAGAAAGCAGATTTGCCACAAGAAGGCCTGAACTAACATGGAAATGGCTGCCTAAGAATGGCTCAGTGTAATCCATGGTTTAACTCAAAAACAGTCAGTGGAATCAAATCACGAATTATTTTGTCTTTGAGACATGAAAGAGAAGTACAGTTGTACATATGTTCCCTCTCTCTCACTCACATACACACACATACTTGCTCCTCCACATGTTTTGCAGTAGACAAATTCTCAATCTGCAGGATATCCTACTATTTTCAAAAATAAGTCAGCTTTTTTTCCCTTGCTTTTTTTTTCTTTTCCCTGTTTGATTTTTTTATGTATCCTCTCATAACATAGTGATTGATCCCCAAGTTTCGTGGCAAGCAACAAAGTGGATATCAAACCTATGTGGTGCCTCTGAAGCCCCAGAACCAAACTGCAAATTGGAAACGCACTCCTGGTTACTCCATCAACAAAAGAGAACCTTGATGTGCAATTCCACTCATCATCCCTCTTAAGCCATTATCAGGCAGCTGAGATGAGACAACAATGAATGAGCATGTGCCTGGTTGTTAGCATGTCAGACTTACATTATTAAAAACAGTAGGGGCAAGAAGAAAGATGAGAGGGAAGGCATTTGCTGCTTTGTTCAGATGTTGGAAAGCTTATTTAGGAAGAAAGCAGTTCTAGAAGGCACTGACATAGATACAAGGACTTGATGCAATGAAGGCATCCAAACCTCTGTGTATTTTGAATAATGAAACTTTCAAGTATTTTCTGTTCTATATGAAAGAAATACATATTGTAAGCTCACCTGATTTAGAAACATGCCCTCCCACTTGGGACAATCCTTCCTATATCTTAATATTGTACTTTTTAAATATTTTTTTGTGCCACACAACTATTCCACAATTAACACAAACACAGAAATATTCTGACCCTTTCTATAAAATACAAATTCTTGACCATGCTCAAAATCGTCTTCGCATATTCAGTGCTTTAAAAAACATGAATGCAAAGCATGATAGCTTTCATGATATAAAGCAATCACCAACTGTTAACAATAATATTTAAATTATTCTTCTAATGAAAACATTTAAGAAACATTTAACTATACTGTTCACATGAAATATAAACCTATGTTTGGGCTGATAATAACTACTATCCTCATTTGTCAAAGAATTAGACCATCTCAGAACACCTGCTTCAGAGCAGAGATATAATAGAACAAATGCTAATGGAGAAAACACCCTCGCTACTGGAAATGCACATTTTTTCTTTTAATTTTTCCATTATATATCTGCTTTGGTAGACTCAGACATATTTTTTAGGGAAGTGTACCCCAGAAAACATGTTTTACATAGAAATGAAAAATCAAAAATCATGTGACTGAGAAAGAGATGTGCAAACTTAAGACAAATCTTATAAAGCATTTTGTATGGTCTGTTAGAGAAGAAAAAACATCAATACTATTGTGTAACAGGAAATGTTTATAAATATGTCAAGGAGAAGCGTCAGGAGGACGGAGCCAGGCTCTTTTCAGTGATGTCCAATGACAGGACAAGGGGCAATGGGTACAAGCTGGAACATAGAAGGTTCCACAAAACTATTAGAAAAAACTTTTTTCACTGTGAGGTTGACAGAGCACTGGCACAGGCTGCCCAGGGAGGTTGTGGAGTCTCCTTCTCTGAAGACATTCAAACCCACCTGGACGCGTTCCTGCGTGACCTACTGTAGGGGATCCTGCTCTGGCAGGGAAGCTGGACTAGATGATCTTCTGAGGTCCCTTCCAATCCCTGACATTCTGTGATTCTGTGAAATGCTGCAAGTCAAGATCTGACAGTAAGTTTCCCAACATAGCAACTCCTTACTTACAAACGGAAACTAAAAAAAAGTCAAAAAAATCAACACAATATGGACTATTACAAACATGTTGGAGTTTACTTGTAACCACTTTAACAATGAAATGCCATTTCTTTAAAATCAGTGTTCTTGACACAGTGCTGACAAAGTTTGCAAATGCCTCCGATCAAAGCATCTGAGAAGGTCCCAGAAGAGACTGCACGATAAAGACAACTGAACAAATAAGAGTGTATCTAAATTTAACAGCACTATTAACCTTACAATGCAGCTATTTTGACATCCAGGTATATATGAATCCAATGTGTTCTACATGAAACATAAGTCATTGCATACCTTTGGCTTTGCAATAGAAACACAAAAATCCAACAATACAGATGCTTTCAAGACTATAAGAATTTTAAAAGTCTAAAATATACCATCCCAGAGTTACTTTAGTGGAGTGATATCACAATGCTATAGCTAATACTAGCTATTCATTCACCCCAAACCTTAACACTAGAAAGCAACTTCTCAAGCGAAGAACTGGGATCAGAGAAATGCTGATCCTGCAACAACTCCTGTGTACATCTGATGAGAATGTTGTGAGGATTGTGGGTGCAAATGAGAAAGGGGAAACCTTGCCAGAACATTAGGAACTTTTGGAATAATTTTAGGAGTTAATTGTAAAACTTGATTAAACGATGCTATTGTTTATGGGTCTTAATGGTTTCAACATTACAAAGCACAAAGCAAAACTTTTTCTTTTCTCTTATGTTTTTCGCTAAGCACCGAAAATACAGTTTCTAACTAGATTACTCGGATGCCACAAGATATAAACTACAGTGTAACCACAATGTTCTTAAATTCACACTAGATCCCCCCTTCTTTGAATTTCCTGGGGCTGAATATTCCAGCGTTAAGTTCTGTGGTTCAAATCCATAACATGTCTCCCTTTTTATTGACTTATTTCTCTCCCTTTGCAAAGCTTTTGAAAGAATCTTTCTCTATTAAAGCGCTGCACTCTTGTAGCTACCAAGTCTTTCATGTTTCTGTCAACAGAGAAAAGCTTTGAACAGGATCAAGTATAATTATATCAAGCTTTTTATTGTTATCACTATCTGTATTTATTAAAGAAGCAGCAGATTGGGTAAGAGACTTTTTTTTTTTTAAATAGACATAGTATATAATATTCTAGCTATATGGCACAGACAATTCCATTTCTGCCGTATTACAGCTGTCCTGCAAAAAGTCAGATTTAAAGAATTGAGTGGAATTTCATCCTTTAGATCTGTTCAACAAGGGCCACAGTTTTGACTGAAAAGTTGTGGCTTGATAGGCAACTCTGCATCCAAAAAAACCACTTTTGTGCCTTCCGTTTTATTTGCAGATATGACAGAACCCACCAGTTGGGAAGGAAGTCAATAAACTTCATAGTGCAAAGCCACAAAAATCACTGCACTCCCTTGCTGATGGGCAGGTCTTTGCCTCTGTGAGAATGTAATTCTAAGATCCAAAGAGTAATTAGAAGCAAAACAAAAAATGACATATTAAATAAATTCTGTAGTATGTCAGCCTGACTACCTGTCTCATGATACTTCTTCATAGATTAAGCAATAAGCATCGTCTTATCTGCAGTTGCCAGACTCTTTAGCTTCCAGTTATCAGGTCTTCTGTTCCTTTTGCCTCTCCTTCATCCTCCTGCAATATCTCTCTCTTGCTTTTCAGTGCCTGTGGCGTTTCACAAGCAACACGGGCAGGTGACAAACCTCAAACTGCACTGCTGTGCACTTACTCTTCTGTTTCTTGTTAGAGTATCAGTACTGAACTCTACTAACCTCTGTATGCTAAAAGCTGAGTTTGCCATATTTACTTCTTATTGCTGATGTACTGTCTGGCTGTTTACTTCCCTATTTCACAGAAAAAAACTTTGCCAGGTGTAAGAGTTGGCTGCCTTAGGCAAATGATATAGCTAGTCAGTCCCAATTCAAAGCATATCACAGCTGCTGCAATGTCTACCCCCTTAATACAGCCTGAAGTGAAAAGATGGTTACCTGGAGAAAGAACTGATATACCTTGTGTAACATGGAAGTCAGTGTAGTCAGCTTATGAAGCTGCACAACTCATCTGGAATAGGACCCAGATGCAAGACCATGGTTACAGTCTCTGAAATAGCAGGATCACAACAGAATTTTCTTGAGAAACTAAACTGCACTGGGCCATCGGGAATCCCAGCTTCTTTGTAGCACCAGAAAAAGCAGGAGCTGCTTGGTAAGCTTTGTGAATGTTTCTGCAACTTTAAAGGATGATGACTGTAAGCAACCAAGTAATCAAGGCCAACCCACACATTTAAATTCAAACCTGGGATGCTGGCCCATTGCTATCCCAAGGCACCACAGGTTTGTAGGCTCTCAGAACCACAGATACGGGTCCCTCAATTCCTTGGTCTACATCTCCTCTAAGAGAAAATAAGGCATTCTTGTATTCTGAAACAGAGATGCAAAGCTGGTCATCCTTTAACTAGGGACTGTTTTTAAACAAAATGATAACCATGGATATTATACTTCATGTTTGATGAAGTGACGATCCATTGGTAAAACCCTTGTGCCTTGAACTCTCTTTGCCTGTTCACCTGAGCCAATTGCCGTCAGCGGTAACACAAATGATCACATTTATACATCAGAACATAGAATGTGTTTGCGGGACATAATAACAAGGTTTGGAAGAAGATACACATGATTTATTTTCTTAGCTCTTTCAAGCAAGCAAAAGCTCAAATATATCACGAGTCTTTAAGGCAGCTGTGGTTTGATTTTGTCAGTGTTCATTAGCAACATGAGAGAACCCAGCAAATTGTCAAAAATAACAGAATATTCTGATTCTAATATTTGGGTAATACATACTGCTTTGCAAAGAAGTTGCAAAATGCATTTTGATTAAGCAGAGCCTAACCCATTTTTAACCTTCTAAACACTGATCAGGGCAGTTTCAGCGTTTTCATAAACCCATTATTTGCATTTTTGTCTATTTAAAGTTGCATTTATTGTTCTCTGAAAAAAAAAAAAAAGGAAAGCAATTGTGTTTTCCTTCTTTCTTTATCTAGATAAACAAGGTATCTGTGTAACTAGGTTGATTCACAGTAAAGCCATGACCCTTGTCAACACAGTGAAGCCAAACATGCCCTTAGAGCTCTATTGCCAAACACCTCCCACGAGTATTGTGCAGCAATGAGGAACAGAATCACAGAATGTTAGGGGCTGGAAGGGACCTCAGAAGATCATCTAGTCCAGCCTCCCTGCCAGAGCAGGATCACCTACAGTAGGTCACACAGGAACACGTCCAGGCGGGTTTTGAATGTCTCCAGAGAAGGAGACTCCACAACCTCCCTGGGCAGCCTGTGCCAGTGCTCTGTCACCCTCACAGTGAAAAAGTTTCCCTCATGTTTTTGTGGAACCTCCTATGTTCCTGCTTGCAGCCATTACCCCTTGTCCTGTTACTGAAAATCCCTGAGAAGAGCCTGGCTCTGTCCCCCTGACACCCTTTACATATTTATAGACATTAATGAGGTCACCCCTCAGCCTCCTCTTCTCCAAGCTAAAGAGACCCAGCTCCTTCAGCCTTTCCTTATAAGGGAGATGTTACACTCCCCTCAGCATCTTTGTGGCTATGCGCTGGGGTCT
>NW_009718820.1:0-26741 GCF_000703405.1 Apaloderma vittatum | reverse complement strand
GAGGCAGGAGGCCCTCTCTTGACCTACTGGCTCCTGCCCTTCTAATACACCCCAGGAAGCCATTACCCTTCTTGGCCACAAGGGCACATTGAATGATCCTCGTTGTTCTTTCCACACCTTGGCTTAGATCAGACACAGAAGCCAAATAAAGGCAGGATGCTCCATACCCAGTTAGGACATTTAACCATTCAAAAGCACACTTGCTTTGAGTTCAAGAATGTCATATACTTTATAACATGGCTCAGAATTACATTAGCAATTGCCAGGAAAGAAATGAGAAAACACATATACTTAGGAAATAAATAATTATTTCACATATTTTACATGCTACAGCTAGAGTCTACCACAAAGCCACTTAACTTGTTACTAGCTCAGAATTTTTATACCATGCTTAAAGAAAAGACAATTGTTAAGAATATTTCTTGTATCAAAACATCCTTAACCTGAATGATACCAACAAGTAAGACTGCAAAGGATCAAAATGTCAGCTTGCTCTGAGGCAGAGAAGTCAAAAACATCTTACAGCTTGTAATTCCTCGTTTCTTGAAAGCACTTGTTGAGGCTTAGGACTGGGGCAGCCACTAAACTCGGACAAACACTGTGATCCCTTTCCCCATCCTGCCAGGGGAGGGTGACAGGGGAAACAGGGAGAGAGACTTTGAGGTTGGGAGAAAAAAAAAAAAAGAACCAGTTTAATGAAATAGGAAATAATATTAACAATAACAATGAAGATGTTGAACTATATAAACATATATCCATTTATGTAAATATATTAAAAAATACAAATGAATATGTTACTACAGAATCTGCATTTTCTGAATGGCAGCTAGGTCCCAAATGGAAATGTTCCAGACTGGACTCAGCAGTAGATGGGAACACCCAAGCCCAGAGTCCCGACGATAATCTATACAAAACCCAGGAGGGAAGGGGAAGACAACCTGTCCTGATGAGCAGTGCTCCTCTGCAGTGTGGAAACAGGAGGAGGAAACACCAGCAGCAGAGGGAGACATGACAAACAGCTAACAGGAATCCTTCCAGGCCAGCAGGCCCTAAAGGTCCCAGGGCTGTTCTTAGGGGCCCTTTTGTACTGAGAACCATGGGAAGGAGACCTGTGATTGGTTCATTTGGGACTCTTGACCCATCCTCTCCTCCCCATAGGCACAGCTGCTCCTGCTTCATGATTGACACCTGTGCCAGGAGCCCCAGAGAACTTTTATCCCGGTGGTCTCAAACCAGAACAGTACCTTTACAAGATTTCCTCATCTGATTTGGACAATTACAAGACTCACTTCCTCACAAACCTGTGGTGACACCAGTAGCTTCTGCCAAGGTGTTGTTTTCATCACTCCACTTCAGTATTCCAATTCTTAATCTTTACTTATGTACCATTCTGAGTAACCATTTCAGAGCTTTTCTAGGACTGTGTTCAGTATTGCCAACATTGCAAGTCTTCAGTCATGCTTCCAAAAGTTCTACAGGCTCTTTAGCTGTTATTTAAATTTCCATAAATAAGAGTGAGAGTTTGCAACATCTGTCTCTGGGGTTTTTAAACTCTGGAAATATGTAGATGAGTTTTCAGGCTTTTTCCAGGAATAGTTTTAAATGTAAATTTACTTCAAAAATGTAAACAAAAAAATAAAAAAATAACCTGGAATTTAAGAGGAAAGTATGATAAGTAGTTAATTTTGATCATCCATGTTGCTCAATCAGAAAAGCCTCAGCTATAGAGATGCAAGCAATGCTTCTTCAGCAGTGGTATTTTCTCTGTGAGTCAAAATGAACTCATCTGCAAAGGTTATCAGAATATTATTTAATTAGTATTACCAATACCACAGGCTAACACCATCACATACAAGCCATACAGTTTAAAAGGCTGACAATTAACAGTGCTGATGGAGGGTTCCCCAGGCAGCGAGTTGAAGTCACCCATAGCTGTCCAATAAACGTGACCTCACAGTACAAAAACGTGTGCCAATGTCAAGACACTATGGGAAGAGTAACAGATTAGTTAATATAGAGATGAATATTCCCACAGTGGGAATGCTTATTAGTCCATGATAATCAATTTAAAGCTAACTTTTAGTTACACACTAGTATCTTTGATGAAGATCTGCAAAGCCTTCTTAGGAGTTTAAGACTCTCTGAAAGCAAACGAGCTTCTACATGCTCAGGTGGATCCAGGTAACCATAATCCCCGAGACATAGCTGGGACACAGGGACATAGTAGGCATGATTTAACAGATTTTGTAAAGAAACAGAATTGTTCTGAAACTGAGCATAAATTGTTCTGAAATTGAGCATAAATGGGCCCTCACTAAAAAGGGAAGTCCAACAGAATCTTTTTCAGAAAAAAGCAGATGCATAAAGAGGGAAGAGAAATGAATTCATGTACTGAATAATAGGAGTGGGACTGAGACTCATCTGTTGAGAAATGTTACATGCAAAAGGGATTCTCAGAGAAATGTTTCAGAACTGCTTCTTAAGCAGGCAGTACTATTAGCGCTCCTAAATGATAAGTTTGAATCACCTTCTGTCTCTCGTCATTTGTATCTCCTGTTGCCTGCAATGAGTTTGGTGTGGACAGTTCCTGCTGCCCTGAGTGAAATTACTCCGTACTTTGTATGATTTCCTAGGCATAGATTACATTTGCGAACTTGAGTTAGCATTTTCAAATAAATCCAAGAATAAAGCATCTAATTCCTCATGGGACTTTTCAAAGAAGCTTCAGGTTATGATCTTTTAAAACCAGTGGATATATTCAAATCTACTTTAAAAGATAATAATCATCATCATCATCAATGCTCCTACTGCTTCATTATTTCTGCAAGAAATAATCTTTCCCAGCATTGATTCCATACCCTGTGCCAGCTATAACAGTGAGGACAGAGCACAGTAAGTTTCTCTCAGAGCTGATTTCAAGCAGTCAAAATCAAATACATAAAAAGCCCGAACACCTAAAATAGATAAGAGAGTTAAAATCACCCTAATTCTGCTTTCAGAGATGAAATTTTTTCTGTGTGTGAGCACAAAACTTGTTTATATTTTTTTCTCCTTCATACTAAAAGAATATAAAACTTTTAATTGCAATTACACACAAAAATTGCAGCCAATGCGGGACTTATTCTGGATGATGTCTCAGTTTCAAAAATAAGTAGGTTTTGTGGAGAGGAAGATTGCATATTTACTGAATATGATGTCTTTGTTGTTATATTCCTATTTTTCCCTTTCTGCTTTCAAGAGAAAGTACTGATTTTATGATATAGGCAGAACAGGCATTCTGATAGCATTTTCTTCCATCTGAAAAACCTTAAGGCATGGTAAATATTGACATTCATCACCATCTTGCACGTCTCTACTGGAGAGAACAGTCAATAGTTGACATGACTGTGATATTGAAAAAAATTATAAAACTGAATACATATTGTATCTGCAGACAAAAAGATATGAAAGGGTAACAGCTCTGTACAGTTAAGAAAAATCACTTCATCCCTGTAAGTGGAAATTGGCTAAGATTCTATACCTTCCTTTTTTCCTCTTTTTCAAGGAATCAAAGGGAAACTTATTTGAGGTAGCTTAACTTGGACTTTAACAAAGTTTCAGAAGTTTAACTTTCCTGTCTGTTCACTCTACCAAAAAGATGTTTTCCACTTAAGCATCAGATTAATCTAATTGAATTAATTTAATTTAATCCATTCTATATCCCTAAGGTAGAAAATAACCACATTTTCATTTTTTATGCATTATTTTTCCGAGATTCTGAAACTAGTGGCAAAAAATTGTAGTGGAACTAATTTTGAAGGCGCATCTGATTTATGTTACCCATTGCAGCAAAATCCTTCCCGTTTCGTGGTTAAGGCTGATTCCTTGATACCTCCCATCTGCAAGAGAAAGTGACTACATTTTTCCTTTTTAAGGGAAACACTGTTTCCAGCAATCTCTCACTTTTACATAATGGGATTATAAAAAAAACAAAAACGGGAGCTGTCATGAATACCCTTTTGAGGACTCTCACAAATTTTGAACGTGTTTCCCTGTCTAAAAATTCATAATGTACCATAACTAAATTAGTACTGGTAAGGATTGTCTGTTCCTTCTAGAAAGGAAACAAAGTACGTGCTGAGTTACACTCTGAAACTGAGTTAACATGATGCCAATTATAAATACTACTGTTCCCTTTATTGACATGGGTAAACATGGTCCTTTTTGATGTCCCACTGCTTTTCCCCATATCATTTAGATAATGCTCCCATCTCCTCAGTTTCTTTTCTTGTCATGGATTGTCTGTAAAGAAGTTGGGAAGCCAATTTAGATACTAGATTACCCTCAAATCATCACAAAAATCAAACCACAGTTTTAAAAGAGTAGAGATCTTTTTTTAAAGGTTTCTAGCTAAGATCACTCTTTAAACTAAAAAGATAAAACCTCTTAGCTTGTATGATGTTATTTGTGGGTCTTGTAGAAAGTCCTATCCTTAGGTGTCAATTAACATAGAAGTAACTGAATAAATCAACAGGGCTTGAATTCTCTGATACATCAGTTCCAGCTTCAAGCAAGTTCACCAAATACAATTGTTTTAATCCTCATAAAATTTTCTCCATTAAAATTTTATCCAATAATCAATACAAAAATGGGCATCCTTTTTGTGTTTCAGTTTATTACCCTTGGGGTGATGCTGTATAAGGGAAAATCTTTAGACCCCGCTATTGAAACTGACATTTTGCATGGCCCTTGCTCATGGTAAAACACATGGGTGGAACCTGGCTTGAACTAGTGACTCTAGACATGGATTGGAAACTCAAGGGCTTGCTTTGCTGACTGTCAGTATCTATTAATTTTGTGGAATGAAGAGAAATTTCCCATTCATTCACAACTGTTTTCACTTTGAGTATGTTGCGTATCTTAAATTTCAGCTATAAACAATAGAGTTACAGCCATATTATAATTCATGCACAAAATATTTGCATTTTTCCACAAATATGTTTCAAATTTCATCCTGAACACTTCAGTCTGGAGGGTATCTATACTGTCTCTAGGTCCCATTTTAAATTGAAAATATGCGTATTTTCATACAGCCAAGCCATTTGCCCACACCAACATTCACGCTCAGATCAGCTGAAGTAATTTATCAATTTACATCAAAACAACTGTTTGTAGTTCATTTGCTTTTAAAGGAATAGAACTTCTTTTTAAAAATGTTTCTTAGAAGATTTTTTTAATAAAGTATCAATGTTTTTTTTAAGCCACTCAATGATTTTACAGTAGTCCTTATTTGGTGAAAAACTAAAAAAAAAAAAAAGTTTCTTACATGTAATAATATATTATGTACTTCACTGTTTTCCATGGGGAAAAAAACCAAACCTGTGAAAATATTGCACTTCAATTACACTGTCAGTTCTAGCCTACTTCCCCTCTCAACATGAACACTGTTCACAATTCAGTTCAGATACTCTGAAATGGAAAGTGATGACAAAAAATATGTTCAGATCCTATTGGAGTTAATGGCAGTTTCCAGCACTGTGAGAGTTAAGAAAACCTTCACTTTGAAACTTCACTTTGGATTGTTTTTCTGTTTTTTCAAAATGTGACATTTGATATTAATGATTTGGTTACTAGTGATATTGATGCTTTTGAATCTGTAAATTACAAAACAATCCTTTCTTTTAGAAGAACAGCTAAAATACTGAAAACACAAAGTATCATTTAAAGTTGTTCTATTTCTTTTGCTACAGTTATTAGTCACTGCTGACAAGCATTCCTTCAACTATAAACTGACAATTGCAACATAGAAAAGAAATTGTCTTCTTTCATCCCAAAGATCAAGTATAATTCTGTGAATTTAAATATATATATTATTTTTAATGCAAACATAATGAATTCAATCATTTGCTTATTAGCAGATGTACCTCACATGCACTATCCTGAATCAGTGCTAAGCTATTATTCAGTTGGCAAACACTTTCTCTTATCAACTGTCTTGTCCAGTTGCCAAAGATATAAGCAAATGAAATTCCTTTAATTTAGCTGGAGCGTAACTCCAGTGCCTGTCGGAAAGAGCCACAGCAGCAGTTTCAGATGTATGAACATTAAACAAAGATGCCAAATTCATTTTGTGCTGTTGACAAGAAATAAATTAGAAACACGAGTCCAGAGGTGTGAATCAGTACTTTAGGAATATTTTTCCTGTTAGAAATTGTATATTAATACTATGTATTTTACGTTTTTAATCAAAAGCTCTGAACAACTCCCCTCAGCTAGAAAAGCCAAAGAAATGAAAATGTATATGGAAGGGGTACTACAATTTTTAAGTCTGAAGGAGCTCCAAGAACTCAGGAGGATCAACTGATTACCCATTCACAAGAAGTTTGCAGGATAATGATTTTTTGATAAGCAACACTTAAACAAATCTCTTTCTCAAATACATCTACAACACTGGAATTCCACTACAGGGAAGTAGGAAGAGGATCCTAATTTGCTTTATTTATATTTAAAAAAAATATAATGAGTGTAAGTGGATGTGGATATCTTAATTTCATGCCATCAGCTCTTTCATTTACTTTGTGTGCTCTCTTACTCTCAAACAAATAGGTGCTACCCAAGTGAAAAAGGGCATCAAAATAGTTCAGTGATGAAGAGATTATCTCTTTGGCTAAGCTTGTGAGGGAAAATGATATCTTTATCCCTAGGTTAGCCATCTCACCAGATTTTTCCACTCTGGGTGCCAAAGTAGGGAAGAAGTTGAATAGAGCTGAATTGAAGTGGAGGCACACCAGTGATGCAGCCCTCAGATTGCGCCTTTTTCCAGTTATCATATTAGCAGCTTTGGATCAGAAACTCTGCAGAGGTAATGTGTCTGGCAGGGCTGCTCTTCAGGAAGTAATTTTGTCATAATTTTTCTCCTTCTCTGCAATAAAGCAAGATACAGGGAAGGACCCAATACAAACAGTCATCTCCATTTTCTACAATCTCAGGACTACGCCTAATCAATTTTGTCAGCCTTAGGCACGCACGAATGTTCATATTGGCTTAAACTGCAACACACCACACAACAGTCCAAGAGAAGAACTTTAGTTTTCTTGCTTCCAGTTGGATTTTACACTTGCAAGTCTTCCTCTGAAGACAGTTTGTATGTTTAACCAGTTAAAAGCTGAGACTTTTTCCAGTCAACAAGTAGACTCAGAAATGCACTTTTAAAGGGGTGAAAAAAATACCTGCTGAATGCACATCATGGGAAGGGCAACAAAGGGCAACAGGTATAATTCTTGTGCAGTAATCTTTCTAAATGTCTTTAAACTTTCCAGAGGGAAGGATAGTGCATTTGATATTTCAACAATTCTGGAAAGCTACCTTCACACTGCACTGTGCATTATGAAGCACTACAAGCTTCACCCTGTTTCATTCTGCTGAATAAAATTTCCAAAACAAAGGATAGAAAATACGAAAGAAATGTCAATTTAGATTCTTATTACTGTACTTAAATTAGTGGAGATCTTCATACTCATTTATAGGGTTTACCAAACAATAATTTCAGTTTATGCTAGTCTGCCACTTGTTTTTGAAAATCTCAGCTGGTACTTTCTTCTAGTTGACTGTGAACTCTGCCTAGGATGACGTCCACTCTAGCTAAAATATTGTGGGACATGTTGACAGTGCTCTCTACACACTAGTCTGGTCAGCAACTCAGTCCCAAGGAGCACTGTCCTCCACCTTCACTTCAGCCTGACAGTGACTGGAAAACAGGAGTTCTGGGCACGTTACTGCCCGATAGAGAAGGTAACACTCCCATATATCCTTGGAAGTCTGCTTTCATCACAGTGCAGAAGCAACGCTGGTCTACAGCTCAGACGTTTTTTTCTTTTAAATCAACTTTTTCTTTTTTTTCCTCATTTCTGCCCACTATTAGAGTCAAGCCCATCCAAAAGGCCATAAGTACTGAAATAACAGCAGACCCTGCTGGATGAGGATGGCAGGTGAGCAAACACTGTCTTAAACTGGTGCAAGATCGCAGAATAGACTACCACAGAGATATCACTTTTTCTGTAACACACAGTCTTCAATATCATATCGCTATTTACAGAGGATGAGGGCTTGAAGACAACACTTACATTATTTCCAAATTAAAAAAAAATAACCCAACAGATTTTTCTTGTCGTTTCCTATTCCACATTACATAAGAAATCATCACAACTGGAAATGAAACTACCTGAAGTACAGAGAGCCTAAAGAATAAATTCTTAAAAACTGTAGATAAGTATACTAAGGAAAGGATGAGGTGCTGGTTATTCCCAGATGCTGATACGGAATGGCTTCTTTACATTGTATCACAGTAAAGCAACCTTGAAGTGACCTAAGTTTATAATTGCAGCATTTCAAGAGCGCTTTACATTTATAGCGCTAACCAACATAGAAAGAGGGTGTAGTGTAAACAAGAACAGAAGCCCCAGAGTTCTTCAGTATTATGGCTTTACATTTCTTGTTTCTTCTATTTTTGAAATACAGCACGTCTTATTATAGATAGTTATATCTGCATATTACAAGCAATTACTGGGCAAAATGCTTTTCTTTGTCAAAGTCACTGGCAAAACTTACATTATCTTCAGAGCAAATAAGCTGAGATGGGATCACTGTGTACACTGTGAAAGTGAAGCATACTGTAAAAAAAAGGAAGATGGAAACCACATTAATTTACAACATGTGCTCTAAGAAAAAAACAGCAGAACTCAAAGGTCCGTATTAATATAATGAAAACTGACTTCTTTTAAAAGAACTTATTAAAAACTTTACATATCAATCCTTAGCACTAAAATTTGGTAAAATAGTTTATCTCAGCTGTAATCCATAGTGCTACAGACTCTCTGAGGCTTATTGTCACGTTACAGCAACACACACATTGTACAGAACCTTACAGCACATTTCTGCACCAGACTGCTATTTGCTATTAGCAAATTCCATGACACAAGGAACATGTGCCCCCATCTATTTTTTTTCTAGGAAGATTTCACAGTTCCTTAGCAGCCTAAGAATATTGCCTGACCCTGCTGACTCAGGGGAAGACATTTCGCAGAATCAGAGTTTAGTTTTTCAGTCTCTACAGTCTTTTTATTTAAGGCATAAATTAAAACTTTCAGGAGTATACTTGAATCATAGATAGTAAAGATGAATTTACAGCTATCTCATTGATTTGAAAACAGTGTTTCACTCAGAAGGTTTATAGAGCCCATTAAGAGAGTATGTTTTTCCTTGTATTATCCCCTCCTGTGTCGTACTAATTTAATTTTAACACCATGATTTGAGCACTACATACACAATTAGTTTCTATCAGGAATGAAAGCTCTTTCACTCAAGGTCAGATTAAACAAAATCTATGAAGCAGGTTGAACTGAGGATTTCAGATCAAGTAAAACTAGTCAAAGCTCTATTATTTCAGATTTTTTTCTCCCTAATTCTGAAAAAAAATCTCATTAGAGTCAATCTAGAATTTTAATACATTTTAAAAAAAAACAACTCATTTTTCTTTTACAAATGTTATTCCTCCACACATATTACGATTTGTTTTTAGCCAAATTAACAACAGTTATCTACACAGATAATGAGAAGATATAATGAAGCACTTTTTAAGAACTTCACCAGAGAGCTCTCAGTTCAGGAAAATTAAACAAAAGTAATGTAACTAATATGGCATAAAGCACTCTAAGAACATCCACTACAAAAAAAGTTCAGGTAAATCCATGTCTGTGGTGACAGCAGATCTCTGGCTTATCCCATTTATTGGCTAGTCACTCACTTAGAGGAACATAGACAGCTTTCCATGAAAGCATCTCGTTTCTTATTTTAGAAATTACTAAGCTCATAAATCACTACTCTGGTTCTAGAAAACACTCATTTGCGTATACATCATTCTACAGTGTTTAAATTTTCCTGAATGAACTGTGCATCATCTCCAATTTTAATGTTTGTCATATATCACATCTTTCTTACGGCTCAGCAAGCTGAAAGGCTTGATCACTTTGTCTTTCTCTTGATACTTGTAACTAATTTTTTTTTAACGTGTCTCTAACCTTGATGTTATCTTCCTGAGGAAGGGGAGTATATACGTAGGGTACAAATTCACATGGATAAATTCAATAGATTTGAGGATAGAAGAAAAATTTTTACCAGGCCAACATTTTTTAGGAAAATTAGGCAGGTTTATGTGGGTCTTTAACAGACACAACAGATTCAAAGGCAGATGTGAGGCAAAAGAGAGAAGATAAAGCTGAGACTGATACAAACTAGGATTTTTCTGAGTGAAGTTAAAGTAATTCGGTACCTGTGAAGGTGAGGAGATTTTAGGAGAGGATAATGGAGAAGAAAAGGAGAAGAGTGAGGAAAAAAGCAAGAGAAAAAGTAATATGTACAAAGCATACTGATGGAAGAAAGGGAACAGGAGATTACAACGGACTATAAACCTAGCCTGCATCAGTTTCAGCTCTTTGCCTCTTTAGCACACTCACTTAAAAATGCACCTACTTAGCTTGATATGTGTTGATGTTTTAAAGGAAAGCTATGTAAATAAACTAAATGTCTATTTGAAACCAGGAAGTAAAGAATATAATTCCCCACTCATCCTTAGAAAGCATTTTTCTCATATGGATAAACCAAAGAGTGAATTTTGTAGCATCCTCTGAATCAGCAGTTTTTAGTCATTTCCAGTTAGGGAATGGAGAAAGGACTTTTAAGTTCACTCCCAAAGTTCTCACCAGCTTTGGCTGAGTATTAATGACTGGAGGACATCTGAGAAAAGATGATGCATACATATCACTGAGCTCATAGATACAGAGGCTTTCATAGAATCATAGCATCATAGAATGGCCTAGGCTGGAAGGGACCTCAGAGATCATTTAATCCAACCTCCCCGTCATAGGCAAGGATGCCTCTCAACTAGATTAGGCAACGCATGGGGACCGAACAGGGATCAAACCTGCGACCTTGGTGTTAAGCTTATATTTTAAGCCATATAGTATTCATGTTCAGTCTGGAAAAGAGAAGACTTCGGGGGGCCTAATAGCTGCCTTCCAATACCTGAAGGGAACCTACAGGAAGGCTGGGGAGGGACTTTTTACAAGAGTGTCCACTGATAGGACAAGGGGAAATGGGTTTAAGTTGAAGAAGAATAGATTGAGATTGGACCCTAGGAAGAAATTCTTCAGTACGAGGGCAGCAAGACTTTGGAATAAGTTGCCCAGAGATGTTGTGGCTGTCCCCTCCCTGGAGGTGTTCAAGGCCAAGTTGGATGGAGCCTTGAGTAGCCTGATCTAGTTGAGAGGTGTCCCCGCCCATGACAGGGAGGTTGGACTAGATGATCTCTAAGGTCCTTTCCAGCCTAGGCAATTCTATGATTCTATGATTCTATGATAATGCATGACTTGACTGCATTTATCTCTTTGACTTTCTAGACTGATTAGAAGTTAGATGTGGCTTTGCAGTGACTAGAATGAGACTTACACTTGTACCTATAAAATCAGAACCATCAGTTTCCAATGTACTGGGAGCTTCCTGGCTTCTGTTTCCCCTTCTTGACCCTTTGAAATAAACCTTAGCTGAATAACTGCCTAAAGATCTCAAGACGTGACTGGAGAGCTGTATTAAAACAATCCTTATATGCCAAAACAGAAGTCTATAGTGATGTTCCAGATTTGATTTTGTAAATATTGTAAGAACTCTGATAGTTTCTCCTTTCAAGTATCCTTTTGATATATTGTTTCCAAATTGTTAATAATTTGCTTTCTACCTTTTATAAAGGTAAATTTTAGCAACTTTCAGAGGCAGAAAGAGTTGGAAAAACATTAAATAAGACAATACTAGCTATAGAAAACATGACCATAGTATAACATGCACATAACAGTGCATTCATTAGCTGTTTGCACTATTACTCTGGCAGAAGTCAGAGCATACTACAGAAATATTCAATATAGTGATGGTTTTAAAATGCCAAGCAATCCAGGTAAATCTAGAATCAAGAGCTTGGGGATTTTTCCCCTTTTAAACACAAATATGTTGATGTATCCATGATTTTGCTTTATTATCTTTATGGAAAAGATTCTTGAGCATCTACTGGGTATAGAAGTAGCAGCTACCGGTCATAAAATTCAGCAGTAATTATGTGCAAGTTAAATGTAATTGAGATACAGTGGATGTTCAACAGGAAAACATCTCCCAGGTTTCCCCATTGGCTCAAGCACTGAGAAAAAGAATAAATTAAAAAAAAAAAAAAGCCTTGCTCTTCTGTGATATATATTTTACATAAATCACATAAGTGCATAACAATGATCTGTAAAACTCCAGCCTACACTATGTTTTTGTGGCTGTGGCTTCAGCTGATTACTCTTGCATCCCAAAACTCAGATGGGACTCGGTCCCTGTAGGTCTATGCACAATGCAAATTCATAGTGCGAAGCCCATATTATGAAGCATAAGATGAACTGCTCGTTAAGTCTAAAGAAGTTAACTTTTATAAAGCTTTATGAAGAATCACTTGGAGGTGGAACAACATCAGCAGAAGAAATGCAGGGAACGGGACCCTATGGATGCGCTGCGATCTGTCATGGGGCCCTCCTAATCTAGCGGTGATCCTCTTTTTCTGCACAGTCCTCACCACTGAGTTCACCTCTGTTGTCTGCCCCATGTTCCCCACTGACTTAACACTCTTCAAAATGAATCCCAGAATGTCACAGCCCTGTCTGATATCCCTGCAGCATCTTATCCTCTTGCTTGTGATTCAATCACTGGGCATGCAAGCTATAAGCCAGTGTGTGAATCTCACGTTATGTTTAAAGATACAGTATTTAAATATTGTCTTCTCTGTGTGTCATTTCCAATGGATAAGACCTGTGAAGGAAACATGACATGCACATACCCACTAGAATATATGTCTGTGATAACAAAGTTAGAGGTCCCATTCTACTCTATAGCTAATGCATGCAGTGAAGATTCTGTTCTAGCTATACTGAAGATAAACAATGTGAATGTGTTTTGGGAAATATCATACTTTAGACATATGTGTTCTTTTGTACATGTTCTTGCTTTTACATATACATGGGTTGAGCTCCCTGAAAGCTGTTGTATACTCACCCAGTCAGTCAACAAGAATGATGGAATGTGACTTACCTGATTAACCACAAGTATGCATTATGGTTTAATTTCAGAATATTCATGATCAATCAACTCAGTAAATTGTATCTGGGATAAGCTGTTAATAAAAAAATATTCGAAGATATGAACTCAAGGAAATTATGAACTCTTTGTGGTTTTTCCATAAGTAGAAAAGAGGGATAAAAATCATTCAATGTACTACTCTTGCAAGATTATTCGCTTTACTCCACTGAGCACCCATAAGAACATTCAACTATTAAATTAGCACTGCTAAGTTGTGCTATTTGTGTTGGTTGTTTTTATACCGAGTAAGAAATAACCATTGCTTAATGAGAGACTAAACTTCAATACCAGGTGTGATTTTTGTCATTAGGAGATCTGCTTTTTTACTTTTCATAGTTTTCATGCAAACCAGTTTTCATACCCATCAGTAGTACCTACTTCTGTACCGAGGGCTGCATGTTGAATGACGATTCCAGGCTCAACACAGTACATGGCAATCGATTTTCACTGATTGTCATAAACTGTAACACACAGTGTTCCATGAAGATGTGCAATGGAAGTCTGATTTTGTTATGTTTCTTGCATTAGAGATCACTTCTAATTTGCAGCCTCTTCTGTTATACTTCAGCTGTTGCCTTTGCAACGAAAAGCAAAGGCGGGTTTAAAAAGGCAAATTCTCAAAAATCCACTTGTAACAATGCAAGAAATTTATTCTTCTGACAGTATTTACTGTCAGAATACTATCCAAAATAAGCAAACATTCTTTCCTGTGCTAATGACAAAAGTTCAGCATATAAAGAGCTTAATTACATGCTACAAATGTTTGACTTTCTGCTTTGTTATTCAGCTATTCAACCAGAAAGAATGTTGTAAAATATCAAGAAAAAAAATCAAGGAAAAAAACCCATAACTTCTGCATACTTTACAAGAAAAAAAACAGTTTTGAGAGAGTTGCAGATGGATATAAACTCCTGCTACAGGCATTTCTGGGCAGAAGACAAATAAACAAACAAAACTAGATATGACTGTGTTTGCCAGATTTTTTTTTTTAAATTTAATGTACTTAAGTACAACCAGATCAAGCAAAAACGTACATTTCTTCTCCCAGCTAAACACAGCAGATCCAGTTCCTTTCATGTGAGACTTTCAGTCCAACCTCGAGCAAGCACAAAGCAGAGCTCTAAGTATCCACTTTTATAAAATCCCATTACCAAAGACAAATACGAAGCAACTTGGGAATATCCTTTCACTTGTAGCTTAAAGCTTTCAAACTAGTCTAGAGTATCAATCTTGTAAAACTGACACCACTTTTAACTGTGTAAAATTGGTTTTTAAAAAAAATATTTCTGAATTGAAATTCTCTGTCAGAAAGCTAAATACTAAAGTAGTCAAGGATGTGGAAATACCTTCATACATACACATCTTCTCTTGGTTTGGAGGGAAATAGAAGATAATTAGAACTGTAGAGAACTCAGAAATGCTGAAAGTGGAATTCCAGAGCATAAGTATGACAAATATCTGAAAAGACTTAGTCTAAAAAAAGCAAATACAGTTCAAGCTAGATGTTTCTGTACTTCATCTCAGATTCCGTGTTTAGACTGAGAAGAGCATCACTTGACTGTTTGCAAGGCAACAGGATGCAGAGTTTTCACATTTTTGTATGTCCTGTGATACTCACAAACATCATGGAAATTATAAAGAAAGCAGAATTAGTATTTTTTGTCTTCCACAGACAAAAGGGGGTTTTGTTGCTGTTTCTGTTTTGTTTCTTTACAGTGGTGTTTTTTACTGTTATAGCATTGAAAACTCTGTAATGTCCTGGCCTCCTGCAATCACCCTGAGAGTACTAACAACCTTACAGAATCACAGAATGTCAGGGGTTGGAAGGGACCTCAAATCTAATCCAGCCCCCCTGCCAGAGCAGGGTCATCTACAAATGTAAGAAGATCACCTTAAAAATGTAAGAAAACATACAAGTAGCTCTGTGGTAATTATTTTATCCAAAACTTAGTAGGACTGGTTAGGATGCATACTACTAAATATTACCATGGTTTGCTAAGCACTGTTTGCACGATACGACGGTACAGAAGCTCCAAGTTCTTTATTCGTATTCCCTCATCACAATTTGTTCTTATTTTGCTCTATTTATCTTTCTAATCTTATGGAAACCATACAGTCATTGTTCCAGGTAACATCAGAATTAGTACCTGTATCAGTATTTTTTTTCTAGTTTTCAAATGTAAAGAAACAGGGAGCCAGTTAGCTCAGTCAGTTGAGCGTGGCGCTGACAACGCCAAGGTCGCGGGTTCAATTCCCGTTCGGTCGCCATGTGTTGCCTGATCTAGTCGACAGGTGGCGTCCCTGGACACAGGGAGGTTGGATTAAATGACCTCTAAGGTCCCTTCCGGCCTAGGCCATTCTATGATTCTATGATTGATGAAGTACTACACCAGGAAACCTCAACATTATTGAATAGCTCTGACAACGTACACTGTTTTACTCTCATAACTGAAGCACTATGGATTGATCTTTTTATTGCACACATCTTCTAACAGTGATGTGAAATTAGTAATTATCATCCATGTAGTTAGCTCCTAAAACCCATAGTGAGATACATAGAGAATAGTATTAACGGTCACTTAAAATAACTGTCTTGTTGCAAGATCAGAATTTCACAGCATTCATAAACAGCAAGTAGAATCAAGATCTCAGGCCAAAAAGAGAAAAGTAATCATATGACTGAAAAATATTTGCTATGTGACATCACAGCATATATGTTCCTACTCTGTCTCCTACAATCACATATTTTAAGGGTTTTTTTTAACCTCCTAAGTCTTCAGGAAACCCCAGAATTTCTGTAGAGGTACTCATATGTTGCATACATTTTGCACTAGGTGAGGGACAAACCATCACATTTTCCTTTTTGCCAACAGCATAAATCACCCGGATAGGAGTGAAGAAACACTGTTGTATCAAAAAACAAAAACAAAAACAAAAACATTTCTTCAACAATGTGTTATGGATCTCCACACATCTGTGAAAATTAGAACAGACTAACCAAATTCTCACTTCTAATTGTATGTGTTCTTTCAAGTCTGCACAAAGAAATGACTAATCAGAAGCAGCTCCTCACCTGGCTCCAGTTTGATTCATGGGGCACTTATTTTTCTACCCAGAGAAATGTTGGAATCTCTATTCTTAGATGTTTTTAAAGCTCAGCTAGACAAAGCCAAAGCTGAGCTAATCTACCATTGGTGACAGTCCTGCACTGAACATATGGTTGGACCTTCATAAGTCCATTCCAGCCAACAGTTCTGTGATTCTACATTATGAAATCAGAGTCTCATGTGAACTGGAAGATAACAGCACATTTCTTAAGCTCACTTTTCTAGTGCAGCGTAATCTTCGTATCTTAACACCCTTGACCACACCTTGTGCAAACATTAAGATACTTCAAATCCTCCTTTTACCAATTGTCTTATCCTGGTCTGTCTCAAACACAATCACTTCTCTCAGATATTAAGCAGAGTTGTTAGATCAGGCCTCTAATGATGACCACCACTTAAATTCAATTGTCAACTCTGTTTTGCTTTTCTGTTATTACCAGAGCCATAGTATCAAGCATGCATATCGGATATTTGTGTGTCCCCTATGCATGGGATGTACAGATGCAGTAGCAGGTGCTGCACAAACATCCAACAAAAAGATGTCCCGCTGGCACACTTTCCCAGAAATTCCTCAAGTACGAGATTTCTTAAGAAAGAAAAAATATTGCATCACGTATTTCTGACAAAACTTGTTTAATGAGATGCCATGAGCAGCAGCATTATCAGAGTTGAAGGATGGACAGCAACAACATAAACCTAAGGAATTTTCCCTTTTTTTTTAAGACTAACTTAGCAGAAGGAGAAGAGGACTGTAACAGAAGTGAGTGAATACAGAATAGCCAGGCTGGTCTGACCTTTAGAAGCTCAGAGTATTTAAAGTGTGGCAGTTGCATTGATTTCCTATGTCTACCGTACTGTATTTCTTCTGCACTGACAAACAGGAGACTGGGCTGATTCATTAGAGCCGCTATTTGCATGTTAAGTCTATTGGCTTTCTCTGCTACAGCTTCTGTCAGTAATGCTCGATAAAAATCTTCACAATGTATTCTCCCTGTTGTGTTTTCCATGTGAAAGATTAAATACAGCAATTATATATATTCATACATTTACTTTCTACTCCCTTACTACATTCTAATGTTCTAGCTATGAAAATTGGGGAAACTAGTGTCTAAAATTTTAAGAGAAACAACATGACACAGTGTGCTGATGCACCTTCTTCTGTCAACATTCCTCTTCCTTGCATTGGAAAACCAGTTCTTGATTTTCTCCTTCCTGTGATAAAAGGTTGGCTTCCCTTATGGGAGTTAATCTCTGCACAGGCTCTTCCTCTCCTCCCTTTGTCTTTTTGTTCTTGGTCCAGTAGGACATATTACGTTACTTGTGAAATAGCACCAGCTAGGCAATCTTCCCCAGCATAAGAAGTGGAGGGTAGCCTCGTGGAAGGCTAGGAAAATGTTTAAAAAATGAAAAGCTGAAGGGCACTTCTCTAACAAGATACATCTAGATGTATAACTTACTGTGGATGTTGAATGTTATAATGCCTCTCTGAGGTAAGCTACTGGTAATGTCTTGAATTTTCCCTGTATCACATGCAAGTCACCACAGAGGGGGATGGTACCCAAATCTCAGGACTCGTCAAATTGGCTAAGGCAATATAAACTACCTGGCACAGTACCACAGGCAGTGAGTGAGTGCACAAGCTGTGCCTTGCAAGAGGCACAGAAAGCTGTTGAGGACTGCGGATTTGTGGCCGGGTGATTCCATATGCACAAGCGTGTCTGAAGCCATCGCTCCCAGGCACAAAGGCCTGGAGTAACAGACAATTCTCCGTTGGCTTTCCAGATCTTTCTTACAGCACCAGGCAGTAGAAAACATTTTCTGAGGTTTCAGCTTACATTTACATTTACAGCTCCTGTGAGGTCGCTGTTGCCCACATGTCTGTGGGGCTCTGTGACTACAACGTAGGCTGAACTTGCTTCCTGGCTCTGCAAGAAGTTTTTGAGTCATATAACTTACCTTTCTGTTTTCATACTGCCAGTGAAATATGTTCACAGCCATTAGGTCTCACTCTGTATCTTCTTCTTAATCATTGCCAGTGCGAAGGTCATAAAACTGACCTTCTGCGACAACTTTTGTAACCCTTTCAGTCAGCCCAAGAACATGTTGCTGGTGGAAGTTATGCAAATGTTCAATTATATGCTTATTGTACTTTCTTCTTCACAGGACCAGAGGTCTCTATTAGAACTTTTCCACATATTGCATTTCTAATTTTTTCTTCAGTGTTAGTTTTCTTCATAAGCATCCTCATTGTCCTACTTATATGAAACAAATTATGTATAAGTCTTACATTCTAATTACATAGCATCATTTGTACAGCGCTAAAAATTCTGTCTGAAAATAGATACGTATGGATTTCACTCAATTTGTTATGGTGGAATTTAATTTCTTGAATTACTTCCTTGTATTAAAATCCTCAGAAATTTAAACTACCTAACTGGTTGATATCTACTGCTCCTCTTTGTCATTTGAAATATCTAAGGCACTACGAAGAGCTAGAAAAGATTAGAAAATGTCCTATAGCAAACTATTCTAAGTGAAAGGAACTAAGTTAAATAATCCAATTCTCTACTTCATTAAGTTCTTCATAGAATTAATTTTATAACTTCAAAATGTATTCTTTCCACATGATATGAAAGCAAAGAAATAGAAATGATAGATGTTACACATATGATTATAATGCTGGTATTCAGCTGCCTAAATATATACATCTAATGTTATTTTAGATCCCCTAAGCTGTGTAAGACTTGCATATTGAGACAACATGCACCCTTCTAGAGCAGCACTTGAAATCCAGAAAGAATTGTATAGTGCTTCTAAGGCAATACCAAACCAATGTGATTTGCTAGCTAAATCACTACCTAAAAATCCAATTACTTTTAAAAGTGTGTGTGTGTATATGTATATAAAAATGTATAAATAACTGAAAATACAATTTGGAAACACATAGAATATCCTACAAACAAAATTTCCAAATTTCTGCATTTTAATCTAGTTTACAACAGAAAACAACTGAAATCTCTCAATATTCCCTCATGAAACAAAAATTCCTCATTTGGCTCTGTCTATCTCTATATTTATATTATTATACTGTCTAAGATACTGCCTAAGATTAGTGGAACAATGACTGTTGACTGAATTTCCTGTCTCTGTCACGAAATCATCCCTTTTTAAAATCACTTTTATTGCAAAATGCCTAAAACTCCTGTGTTGAATCCTCATCTTTCACTCATTTGACATTATAATACATAAAGATTTATGTTAATGAAGAATAACTGATTACATATGCATGGATCAGAGCTGCAAAGAAACTTTGGAAGCTTTTTGAAGAGTATGCTAATTTCTGTGATTTCTGTGTCCGTTGTACAAGACTTTTCTTTTTGACAATAATAGGATTTTTTAGTGATTATGGTAAGTTATCATTATTTAGCAATAGTTGTGGGTTTACTGAAGCGACTTAACTCAGTCTGCTAAAAAGTTGTAGACAGGAAGTAATTTCAAACTTGGTTTTAAAGGTGCCTGCAGACACATAACAGGACTTATCAACTTCTGTATTCATTGTGGCTCTTAATACAATTTAACTAATTGAATAAAAAGATTAAAGATCTTAGTCTGGCATATTACCGATGCCCAAATGATGTTCAACTAATGCTAATTATCTGAACTTTAGGTCTCTGGTTTCCTACTGAGGCAGATCATGACTTTGGATGGCATAAATACAATAGCAGCAGCACTGAAATCACTGAAGGAGAAAAAGTATGAGATCAAAATCAGCCTATTTATCTAGAAAAGTTAAATAGAAATTTTCACTTTAAGAAGTCTTTCACTACTCCTGTGAGCAAATAGTAAGTCATTACCAGTGACAGCAATAAAACAAAAACTTCGAATCCATTTACATTTCACAGAAAAATGTAATGGCTCTCTAAAGCACAAGTTTATTCAAGATCATGTAAAACTCATCTTAAGGACTGATGTATTGAAGTGCTAGAATTTATTTTACATAAATTTGCTGTTGTTTCTAAAATAGATTTTATCAATGTAACCAATAACATAACTAATAGTTAGGTTTTAAATAGATTGCCTGTGAACAGACAAGGCTTGAGTTTCCTACCAGAAACTCTGCAAGGAACATATTGTATGTAATTTTCCTATGTTTGACATACCTTAAGATCTCAAAAAAGGTGTAAGGATTCTAGGCTGTGCGAATCACTAATAAGATCAACTGCACTATAAGTGAAAACTTCATTGTTATTTTTGATTCTTCATGCTTCAGATTAATGTAGATTAAAATCTTGTTAAATCTTTCTATGAGTTCAGTAGGTTTTAGGTAAGTGGAAAATTCTCACTGGCATTACACTAATGAACTGCACTTAAAGTCAGCTGGTATAGATGGTATATGTGGCACATAATGATTTGAATCAAATATTTCACAAGACTTAAATTCAGAAAAAAATCTGCAATAGCCCTTGCTACATTTTAAGTCAATTTATTCCAAGACATATTTTTTCTTTCAAGTGTTAAGTTGCAGCTTAATTAAAAAAGATCAAGCTTTCATTAGTTTTTGAAACCTTATCTACAAACAGGGATTTTATACAAACAAATCAAGTCTTCCTCCCTTCTTCCTGTTTAGTTAAATTCATAAAGATTCACATCAGTTTCCATCAAAAAATTGTCACAATAATGGCTCCATGTTTCTCTTTTTTTGAGCACGTAAGTTCACAAATAGTAGCTTTTATTACCCAAAACACTCACTGTTTATATCTGAAACAAATCTGTGCAATTTGATTTACTTATAAAGCAAGGGCCAATTAGTAAAAATAGAAAAAAGTAAGGAAACTAGGGATATAAATGAGTAATTAATCTCACCCACAGAAACAACCTTGCAGTTAAGAGGAAAAAAACCACCCACTCAGAAACTGTACGTGTGCTTTCAATATAGCATAATGTTTATAAGTCAGCGTACATCTTTTACCTGGCAGAGATGTTTATGGCTAAATGCTGACATGTTGCCAAACAGCAGCAGCAAAATGAGAAGATAACGAAGAAAAGTAGATGCAGTCATTAGGTTTTTTCTATTTATGTCAGGAAAACTTGCCTATTTCCCCTGAGAAATGAGAGTCATAAGCTATGTCTACACCACAGTCAGAAGCATGAATGCAGCAAATGTATCCTTACACAGGATAAATTGAAGACATCCAGCTCAGGTATTAATGAGAGAAAAAAGCACCACATAAACACATGGCCTAATTATCCCAAGGCCTGCCTGGAACCTTCTTATTGATATCTGGACTGACTGACTAACCGGATTAAAGCAGGGCTTAAGTGTTTTCCATGTCCCATCAAAAACCAGCAGGCCAACTTTAAATTAGAACCCAGCTTTGAGCTAGAAATAGCTTTTCAGTGTGAAATGTTAACATATTCTGGCCAGGTTTCTTGGCTATAAATGTTGTTTCTTTGCCTGCAAGAATGTCTGCTCAGCTGGAGAGCAAAGTATAAGCATCAGGGCCTGGAGGGTAATGATATGCTTGGACTCCATGATCTTAAAGGTCCTTTCCAACCTAAACAATTCTATGATACCAAATTAGGTAAACAGGCATCTTGGTTGTCTAGAACTGGTATGTGTGTGTGTGTATGTGAGAGAGAGAGAGAGTAAGGAAAACTACATTGCAGCAGGACATCAAAATCTGTCCCAGCAAACACAGCAGAAGAGGATTTGCCCTTGTAGCAAGTGAGTTACAACAGTCTTTATACAGACTCTCAATTAAATCCTCTTATTATATAAGTGGTGATCAGAGCTCCTCACAATAAATGTTCTATTGTTTTCAAACACAAATTTAGATATTCTACCAGCTAGAAAATAACAACATACCCTTATAGCAGAATAGAAGCCTGCTTATCAACCTAAACGGAGACTGCAGTTGTACCCACTCAGGCGAATTTCACCAACAATGTTATCATACAGCTCATAAATCACTTAAGGCTAAAATAGGCCTATGCTTTCCTCTAGGTAGATTATGCAGAAACCAGTACTGAAGATTTGGAAATCCCTGGGTAAGTCTGGTGATGGAAAATTATGCATCTCCTCACCTACTTCCATTTCTTGATAGTGGGTTACCTCAAGGGAAAATTTATCTACTCTACTTGCTCTCAGATCCTTCCCGAATCACAAAGTTTTCTGCAGGAGGGACAACATCAGCTGACCTAGTCTGTTTTCATCTGAAATAGGAATAATATTCTTCCTGAAGGAAGATTTACCTGCCATTCAGAAGGAGAGCTTTCATATGACTGGGAACTAAAATCCTTCCGCTAAATGGCTAGAATACGTGTGTGGAAACAAGAAGTGTCTGTTTATGTTAGCATGCTTGAACCACTAACAAGTTTTTTCAATTAATAATGTCACTTTGCCAAACACTCATAAAATTTGGCGGAAAACACAATGCATAATAATAGTCATGACAGAAAAATGCTAAAATACACAAGAGTCTGTAGGAATTCTCAGAACTGATCGATAAAAGCCAGCAGAAAATTAAGCAGAGATGGTATAAACTGTTAAGCATACTAAGCTCAAAATAAGATTGCTTTGGAGATCTGGTAAATTTAGAGTATCCTAGAGCAGAAAGAGCATGCAAATAGGCATTGATTTTTTTTTTTCTCGTTAAGCACTGAACTAGCCTTTCTAGTTTATCAAGCTGAAAAATATTCTGCTTGTCCATTTCAGGATTCCTAAGAGATAATAAAGTTAGTGGCAAGCTTCCAAAAACTGTCAAAAAAAACCAAAAAGCAAACACCAAATTAAATGTTTAGCAAATATCTGTCTTCAACCAACATTATGACATGGAAAAGCAGTACAAGAAGGATGAGTAGCCCAGACAAGTGAGGGTAACTGCAATATATGAAACACCACTAGTACGTTCCAATCCAATAACCAGAGTAGTTCACTCTAATAACATTGAGAAAGCAAAAATTAGCAAGTGACATCCAGTAAATACATAATCAGAGAATGAATAAGTAACTTGAGTTTTGGAAGGTAGTTACTTAAGGAATAAGTTAACTGTTTATCTAGTTGAGTTAAAATTACGTTAAGAAAAGGGTGTAGAATGACTTGCTAGATGTCTTTGATAATAATCCAGCAGGTACCACACAAATAGTTTTGTTAGTATTGGCAAAACTAAATAAACCCTGAGGAGAACTACGATTGGAAAAAGCAAACCTTGTGGTGTAAAATAAACACGCATGTCAAAATCAAGTACCAAGTTCACTCGGATTCCTGACAGAAGTCTATAGCAATGAATTGGCAGCCTTGCTGTTTATACTGCTCTAACTCATGTGTTACTTTAAAGGCAATTTTCTTTAGCTAATGCTGAGACCTTGAGGCAGGAAGGTCTCCATCTTACTGACATTCAGCTGTAGAAAACGTGGCAGCCCATCCATTGTATATCTCATCCCATCTGATATTCCACGATCAAGATCTAGGTGATAAAACAGATTATGATTTAACAAAGCAAGTATTTGTGTGTTTTTCTCCTTGTAGTTGATAGAAACACAAACAGAAGAAAAAACATTGAACACAGAGTTCAGAGTTCTAATTTAAAAATATACTAGAAATATACAAAAACTAACTCCCAATGAGACCAAGTCATGAATTTATGTGCCAGTCTGCAGTAACTAATACATACCACACCAGCAGGGGCAACTACTGAAAGTAAGGATGGAAATAACATACTCTTGCTTTCAGCCTTACAATTACAGCTTTTGTAGGTTTTTGGAGGGTTTCCTTTGTAAATTACTGTAAATGCTAGGGATTCTGCAATATTTGCTGAGATTCCTGAATGAAAACAAGTCTTGGATACAGAAATAAAATAGAAATTTGTGAAAGGTTACATTATCCAAGGTTATGTGAGATGAACAAAGTATTTCCAGTGGCTTCAGTAGATCTAGATTTAGTCAAATTGAAGAAATGGGAAAAAATAATAATAATAAAAAAATATAAATTACAAAGTCAAGCAAGATGCCTTCTAATCTTCCAATGCACAGGCAAAGATCAGTGTGATAATTAACATCCTTCTTACTAGAGTTATTATGTCTGGTAGGTGACTTGCTTGCTGTCTTCCAAGCTATACTAGTAATGCTAGTAGAAATTATTGACTAAACCACATTTACTTCAATCTTAGTGGTACTGAAAGAATTTTTTTAAAAAAAAAATACGTATATTAAACAGATAATTTTTTGGATCAAAGTTACATATAGTTGTGGTACAGTTTGCATCCAGGATGTGCTTTAGCTATGTCTGGAAATCTAAATTAAAGTCAATCTGAGAGCACTCAACAAAATTTAAGCATGTTAGACGTACTATATATTCAGCAGAAAGAGTTTTTCCTAGTTAGTATTATTGACTTGTTTTACCAAGGAAATCTGTCTGTGTTGCATGAGTATGATTTATATTCAGAAAGTTCTGATTAGATGTGTATCTCATGCTCTTGACTAAGTAGCAATTTCTTAAAATATTTGATAGCCACTATGAAGAGATTCATCCTGGGTATTGGACAACAGTGAAAATTGCTGCATAAAGACTTCATTAATCGTAGAACCATCAGGCATTAGTTCTACCAGCTACTCAAGAGAAGAATTTCTCCCTTGTGATTAGGGAAGGGCAGTGAAGGTTGCCAAGTTTATCAGCAAGTCAAAAACCAAACTGGGATCAGAATTTGAGGATCGTGACATCCAATCAGCTGGAAATTTCCACAGGATTCAGTAAGGACAGTCGCACAAAAATCTACATGTCCCACAGTCTTAACAAGAAAATAGAGCAGTAAACACCCCATTTGCCTTCACTACATCAGTTACATAGGGACTGATGATGTTTCTCAATGCTGCCTACTTTTTGCAAGTGGGGTACTTTGATTTTTTTTTGTCCACTCTGAAGGACTAGCGGTTTCTAGCTTAACTTAATGGATTATTTGAGTGTATTAACATGTTACACATAAGGAAGCTTTTTCTAGAAATGTAGAAAGCTCATGCCTTAAAGGAGGAGTTCCTGTTTGTCATTATACCTCTCTATTGATTTATTATTTTTTAATATGAAAACGTTGTGTGAAAGAAGACAGTCTGTTAAACTATAGACATTTGTTCTTTCCTGTCTTCTTGATGTGTTAAAATGAAGCTCTTACATGACCTCAGTACAAGATTTAGTACTGAATGGAATAACAGTAGTTTATATGTCTAAGCAGTATAAAGCCAGTCAGAGACTCCTCTAGAAGATGAATCAATTTTTTCACTCAGGACTTCTTTTTTGATCTACATGAGTAATTCTCCAAGTGTTCTGTTAAGCAACCATTATGCTAAGAGACGCAGCATTAAGAATCTTGAGCTTTGGCTGTCGCTTTATGAAGCAGATTTATATCCTATGACAGTAATTGCTGACACCATGGGAGCAAGTTGATGCACCAGCCAAGCACAAAGCAGAATTTGGGGAGAGCAGAGTTATTGCTACTAAGTGAGGCTAGGGATCTGATGATGTCTGTTTTTTACAATCAGAAAATCACTATTCATTTAAATAAAAAATACATACAATGCACAAACAAACATTTGTTTGTGTAAATGAACATAAACCCTGGCATTTTTGTTTAACTTTGTTTTTTAAGTAACTCAGACAAAAATAAACATGGTGTACTTGTTCTCCTGTTCTTGACTTTGTATTGGTTTAAATAAACTAGTTAAATCTCAAAGATATTCTGTGGTTTTTGAGTTTATGTGCTCATTATAAAGGACCTAGAAAGAAAAAAGCAAATATAAAGCAAAGAAAAATAAAACATCTGCAAGAAGATAAGTAAATCTTGGGCCTGTAAATTACTAGACTGAGATGAAGACCAACTCTGTCCACCCAAAAAAGTAAATTTAGAAATTTTAAAATGGATTATTAAACAGGGAAAAATAGCAAGGTTTTCTTGTTCCAAATCTATGTGTTAATCAAAACAAGTAGTCTAGTTCTATCTGCCTCTTCTCTTTTTTATCCCATTTTAGATTTAAAAATCTCTTCACAGCGCTGCAGAAAACTGAATAAGCAAAGAAGTAAAACAGCTCCAAAAAGTATACTTTGCCTGATACGTTCTTCAGGTTTTGCTCTGCCAGTAAATTCAAGCATGACCTGAATAGCAACAGGAAGTTTATGGACAATGAGTAATAGCATGACACAGCTAATTAATGCTATTTCAATCCAGACTGTTTAAACAATCAAGCCTAATTGTGCTAAACATTGTGATGGTTTTATATGGACAGCGGCAAATGAGAAAATCCAATGAAGATTAAAAACTAAAGCCTGACTAATTTATAGTTTATGAGTGTAACATCCCCATACCTTCATTACTTGTCTCTCCTGTTGGTTCTGCCCTCTTTCCTCAAAAAGGAAAGACATGCTGTACTAGGCCACTGGCCATCGTATTTGAGAGG
>NW_009718819.1:76418-77708 GCF_000703405.1 Apaloderma vittatum | reverse complement strand
GGGTGCCCTCCGGCAAAAGGGACCCCGAGGTCAGCGGTGGGAGGAGGGGGGCCCGCGAGGTAAGGGTCGCTTTATGCACAGCCCGGGCGAGAGGGGGTGACGGGGTGCTTTCGCCATCCCCCTCGTCGGGACTCCCATCCGGGGTTGCACGCTCTTGGTGAAACTTGCCCGGTCGTTGGAGATCGACCTTTCAGGCTGCTCGAAGCAGCAGCATGAGCGAAAGGCTGGGGGAAGAGGGAAGCGAGGAGCTTGGTTGAAGCAGCTCACGGCCCTTTCTCCTCCTGCCCGCTGTGTGGTGACCAGATTTGCCACATCATGCCAACTGCCAAGTGGCACCTCAGTCCAAGACTGCGTTTTCTCCTTTGTGGCATCATGGGAACGTGCAGCACCTCATTACGATCACAACCATGATGAAGGTCAGGGATGGGGAGAAGGACCCTAGCTTCCTCAGCACCTCATATAGTTCCTCTCTTGAGGAACTTGATGTATGATTCTTGCAGGCTAAAAGGACTAACAATACCTGAATCTCTAGCAGAACAGTCAAAACTCTGGAGCCCCCAACACAAGAAAGATATGAATCTGTTGGAGAGGGTTCAGAGGAGGACCACAAAGATGGACAAAGGGCTGGAGCACCTCTCCTATGAGTACAGGCTGAGGAAAATGGGTCTGTTCAACCTGGAGAAAAGAAGGCTCCAAGGAGACATTAGGGTGGCCTCCCAGTACCTGAAGAGGTACTGGGAACAGGAAACCTGGAGAGAGACGTTTTGTAAGGGCATGTAGTGACAGGACAAGGGGCAATGGGTTTAAACTAGAGCAGGGCAGAATTTAGATTAGACGTTAGGAAGAAGTTCTTTATTATGAAGGTGGTGAGACACTGGAACAGGTTGTCCAGGGAAGCTGTGGATGTCTCATCCCTGGAACTTCCAGGCCAGGTTGGATTGGGCTTTAAGCAACATTGTCTAATGAAAGGTATCCCTTCCCATGGCAGGGGGTTTGGAACTAGGTGATTTTTAAGGGCCCTTCCAATTCAAACCATTCTACAATTCTATGATGGATTCCTTAAGAAATTCTACTTAAGTCTTGTGCTGCATGAGTTGAGATGATACTTAACATTATTAATTTTTAGAATGAAAAAAAAATCATATTTTAAAATAATGAGGTTCTGCATACCTCCAGAATTTGGGTTTGTATGATATTCCTATCTCTCTGTCCCTGTGTAGGTTGATCTGGTACAGCCAGTTGTAAGCTGTAGCTAGGTCAGTGATCTAGCCATGCATGATCATCCCACTC
>NW_009718819.1:49992-76387 GCF_000703405.1 Apaloderma vittatum | reverse complement strand
CTGCTGAAGGAGTTCTAGAACACGATGCCTTAACAATCTAGAATTTGAACACAAGCCCATTTTGTGAGTCATTTATGCTAACAAGGAGTCCATGGTCATTTCTAGCAGGGATCGAGACAGGTAGTTGGTAAATCACTACAGTTAAACCAAGGCTTGCCTGTCAGGTATGCTACTCTGCAGCTGTGCAGATCCTGCTGGCAATCAGATCTCGGTGGGTTCCAGATCACAACAGATTTTCTAAGTGTACTTGCAGCACAAGTTAATAATCATTTTTCCTAATTATTAATTGGGTATAGCTAGTTATCATTAGCCTAGCATAATCAGTTACGATTAGCTTTGTTCTATAGCAGAACAAAAAGCCATACTTCTTGATTCCATTACTGTGTAAGCAAATGGGCACCACTGGTCCTAACTAATGATACATTACACACTTAGAAATGCTCATTAGGCACAAATCCCATTACTCATATCCATCAGACTTTAAGTTTAGCCTGTGCTTCCTCTGCTAGTTGCATAGATTTGTGTCCTTTCATTAACTCTTTCCTAAATTCTGAAGAGTTGCATTCAAAAGTAAGAAGGGATAAAGCATGCTCAGAATGTTTACATATATTTCCAGGTACTATTAGAAATCCACAGGTCATGGGCACTTATGGATTGAATATTCTCACATTCAAGTACTTCAAAATTCATGGCCGATTTTTGTGTAAATCACACACAGAGTCATACTGCCTGTCAATATGTTATCAAGCTGAGAGCAAATGGCATTCTGTGCTTTAAAGACTGATAGCCCTTCTATCCCTTCTGTTATATCCCACATCAGCCCATTTAAATTAAGAACTTTATTGACCTCTAGAAACTCCACAACAGATTCCTTCCAGAGGCAAGACAAGGGATCCCAGCTGACCAAACAAAGAAGTGAATGCTTTCTTTGTTATTACTGTAGAAGTCTAAAAAATCTGGAGTGTGCTCCTTGACTTATAGAATGTATCACTGCAGGAATCACTCCTAATCACATTTAACTAGGAGTAATTTATTAGACTCATAGAGGACTAGCAACCTGAAAGTCAATGGCACTAAGGCAATTGCCACTGCTTAGGATGTGACTGTACCAACTAGAAAAATCTGTAATAAAATAGCAGATAGACCCTTATTATTTTTTTCTTGGCCATCACTACTTCTTTGTTTCCTTCTATTGAAGTTCCTGGAAATAAAATTAAAATATACAAATTAAGCTATAAAACTATTGGTATGATCATTTTATTTCCTCCCTAGGAGAAAAACTACATACATGTATGCCACATACATATATATACACATTCACATAGATAGATAGATAGACAGATAGAAACATAGATAGTTAAAACCTTTTTCTTGCCATGACAAAAGCTCTTCCCAACTAGTCTTGTGAGTAACTGTACAAAATTACATAGTATATTATAATCCATTCAGGCTGAGGGTAAGATGTTGATTACAGATGAGCAGATTATTAGCTATTATTAATGATAAATAGATTAATAGTATTAACAGTAAAGGTGATTAGTGTCACATCTACCATAGTTACAATAGAAATAACCACTTTCTCCCATGACTTACATCATATAATTCTTTTATTTATCAGTTCAAAAGTATCAATCCAATGCATGCTGGTATATCAAAATAACAATTAATATGTGTTTCTTTGTCCTTCAGACCCACTGCAGTCTGAAGTACCACGCAAATCCAGGTGTTCTTTATATGATTATACCAGAAATTAATTTGGCTCACACACCTGCTTAATTTAACAAGTCCAAGCTGGAGCCTCATCTGTTCTCTTTATGCTTTGGTTGCCTCATGTCACTGATGCTTCCAGTCTGCAACATGTGTCTTTCAGTCACTAATTTCTATTAAGACATCTCAAAGATCCACGAAGGTGTTTGCCTTTTCAATGTTATATCAGTGTCCCCCAGGGTTTAGTTACACCTTCTGCTCTGTGGAAGAAAGGCTATTACATTATTTACTTTTATCCAGACTGTTTTTTTCCTGGGAGACAGGGTCATGGGAAGATCTTTGCAGGCATTCATACCTTCCTTCTCTCACTGCCTCATCAGTTCTGCTCCCGAGACAATTCCCCAGGCAAAACTCAGAGCAGCTCATGAAGAGGCCGCCTTTCCACAGGTGAGGGCAGGAGCTAAGTGCAGCAGGCTAACCAGTGCTGAACAGGGTAGAAGTGACAAGAGCACTCTCGTGATGGAGAGACTAAGAAGGATGTGGTTTCATAAAAAATGAGAGTGCTTGGGATCAGGCCAGTTAGAAACAAGCAGCGCACGCTAAAGTCCAGAGCATCTGCTCTCTGTGAAAACTGTCAAGATAAGGACAAGGAAAAAAAAATAATTCACAAACCTGTTCAGGATAATAATCAAATATATTCAGGTTAACACATCAAATCTAAGCTTAATATGTGACCATGTCTACATTTGCAACTATAGACAGTATTATGAATGTATGTTTTTTTACATTATAAATTTTCTGGGGCAAGTACCAGCACAGGGCTGGATTCTGACTGAGGACTGCAGGACTTACCACAACTGGCAAGCCAGCAACCTATCTTGTTGCAGTTTAGGACACAAGAAACTACATCCAACAAATCTGTGATACTCCTAGGCCTTATGCATAGCATCATGACTACATGAATAATAGATTCAGTGAGAACCACTGTAACTGATCCTCGTAACTGAAATACAAAGTCTCTCATATCTTATGGAAAATTCTGCTCTTTAGGCTGTTTTTTCTGATAGAGTTGGTGTAGATCTAGGTATTTCTTGTAATTCCAAGCCCAGACTCAATAGCAAAGGAGGGCTGTGAAATGGCGAGGTCCAGAAGTCCCTGTCATTTGGCATTTGCTCAGGAAGAATATTTCTACAGACATCAGGAGAAATCCGCTTTTAGCTTCCTGATGGAGTTTAAGCAGGTCTAAACAAAATCAACACATTCTCCGTATGAAACAATAACAAAGCAAACCCAGCACATCACAATCTTAAAGAAAAGACTAAATATTCCTGCTCTATTATTGTGTGCCCAGTGATGTACTTAACCAGCAAGACAAGTGAGACACAGGTAGAATAAAATTAGAAAAAACAGCTGAAAGTTTAACAGTTTGTTGTCTAGATATTTCCACACAAAAGAGATTCACTGACATACCTCTGAAATTGCCTGTAACTTAAATCCCAAAAGGCTGCAAGTTCATGTGATGGAGATTACTGCTGTATAGAAACAGTAGCTGTGCAAAGAAGGAAACTCATGGTACCTCCACAGATTGTAGCTAATTCACAGATGGTTTTAACACTGGACACCTGTGAGGTAAGGCTTGATTTCTCTCAGGTGTATGTGAGCAGGAGCTTGTGAAACCCAAGAGAAAATTAAATTACTGCAAACTAGTCTTTTGGAAGGAACATAGAAACACAGCTGGCAGCATCCTAGCTCAGTCATTAGGTAATGTCTATGCTTCTCTCCCAGTTATAGACAGACTGGTAGCTAAACTTGCACATGACACACTGACTGTCCCAGTGTTTGTCCATGGGAGGGTTTTTTACCCTGTGCTGAGCTTCACGGTGCTATAATATTTTGTAGTTAGATAATCAAGGCCAGATGAGACCTTCCCTCACAAAAAAACCCAACAGATAAAACAGCTAGTGAAGCTTCTAGAACATGTAATAAACTATTGCTAAATGCAGTTCTGCATTCAGCAGCCTTAAATGTGGGGTAAATATGACCATACAAACTGTTTAGTACAGAGTTGTCATGGTGTAAAAAACACCTCTAAGTCTATTCTTAGCGGCTATGCCAACTAGTACAAATTAATACCATATGCTGTATTTGCAATGTTTTTCCTGTAGAGAAAAGACTTGTTCCTTTGGGTCAAATGCCTAAAGATGTATTGCAAGGTGGATGAGTATTGAATCATTGAAGAAGATAAGTGAAGGAGCAGTAACATGGTGCATCTGAGTGGAAAGTTCTTCTGTAAACTTCATTGTACACTACCACTTCAAGTTAAAGCTTACACAGAAGACAAAAAAGCACCAACACAAGAAGACAGTGCTTTGAAATAGTGGTCTCCACGTTTTTTGAGTGCACACTCCCAATATATGTATATTTATTTATTTTTAAGTTTTGTACTTCCCGCACCATAACTGACCATCTTGTGCACCCCCTGGAGTGCACACATCCCACTTTGGAGACCACTGTTCCGAAAGAACTTATTGTAATGTTGCACACTGTCCTGAGAAATATTTTGCAGTATCTTACGCAAGAAAAGCTTAAGAGAAAAACAATATAGATTGAGCTAAGGGGAACACTGATACTAAGAAACACTTTTAACATTAGCACGTTAAAATATTCAGAGACTGTAAAGCACCATATATATCCAAGATAAGAGATTTTTATGAACATAAGCAAAAGATTGCTACTAAAATCTCGCCAGAGGATTAAAAAAAGTTTAGCTGTGAATGGTGGACAGCTGATAAACATGTTTGGAAGTAGTGTACCCTGGACAACCTCCAGAGTATTTGGAAGATCAGAGACTCCTACCATAATTTCTACCATTAGTAGAAATGTAAACAGTTATCATGCTTTCTTTCTACTTTCCTAGAAACTCACATTCTGTTAACTAACTCAGTCTCCCTTATACCTTGAGATAGACAGCATCAACATTATCTTCTCCATACAGACAGCCACCATCAAAATGTAATCAATTTCTAGTTAATAATAAGTTAAGCTTTAAGAGTTAGTCTAACTGCTGAGAATTCTAAGGACATTTTCCTTAATGACAATTATATTTATTTTTTCCCTTTTGAAGTACAGAAGTGATGTTCTTGCACAAAATGACTTTCTAAGAAACTGCAGAATGAATAATGTGTGGGTTAGCATTTAGCTTGTGGCCATCCCAGAGTTGAGTGCTGAAGCCTTTGAGTTAGACATAAAACACCCCCGACATCAGAATTTCACATTGATTCTCCACCCATCCCCTTGGCATGTGTGAGGCTCATTACAAGGCACCTAGTGTTCCTGGGTTTGGCACAAGACCAAGCTGGTCTGTACTGACAAGGCTGACAGACTTTAGGGCACGCAAAGAAAACAGAGAGTGTGAGAATTAGCCTCCCAAATCTGGGGATCAAGATCACTTTTCTTTGTGACTTTCCTAAAGGTACAAAGGAGGCAGGTGAGGAAACAAGGAACTAAGCCCTGGCAGCACAGCCCTGGTGAGCTGAGGGGTGAGACTAGAAACATGCAGCCTGCAGGGATCATGGGGAGATGTTTAAACCTGCATCTCTGCTGCAGGTAGAGTACATGAGGATCTGGATGTGAGTCAGTAACAGGAATGAATAGTGTCAGGGTCTGGCTGGAAGTAGAACCGTGTTTCTCTTTCCTTTGTGGCTCAGCACCAGTTTGGAAGTCCTCTATGTGCAACCTCTGTCTGCTTCGTCCCATCACTCCACCTCTGATCCACTCACTCTCTCATCTGAGCGCTGAAACCAACTGAATTATTTTTTCCTGCCTGCCCCTTAGCAAAATCTTAATTCTGAGTGACATGCAACCTGCCTGCATATGGGCTCAGCAGACCAGATCCAGCTCATCGGTTCCTGTCCCAGCTTCTATTCTATTTTGTTTTGAAAATAATAGTAAAAAGGAACAACACTAATAGAACAGCAATTATATGAGTCTAAAATCCTACAGAGTTTGCTACAGCATATTATCCTCAGAATGATTTGTAACCACTACGCTTTATAATTCATAGAAATCACCAACTCAGCTACGACACACAGTTGACCGAGTAAAGCATCTATGGAAAAGTTATTCTCTCTTAAAAGCTGCAGGTTTTTCATCAGGAAGTGACACTTTATATATTTCGCATAAAAACTCTAGCATCTCCCACTTTTTTGGCACTAGTTTCTCTCATAATACTCTTGTCTGCTACAGATGATAAAAGAGATATCTGAGTTTCAGCTGTATGCTTTTGAAACACCGGTGGATGATCTGCAATGAGATGATTACCTGTCAAACAGTTCATCCAATTTGTCATGCTCTATTGGAATTTTAATAAATGTGAAGGAGGCAAAAGATTATTTGCTTGGAGTCGGAAACTGATCAAAACTTTCTTTCTCCTAACACACTGCAGAGAACTCCAAACACATCAGCTATTTACTTTTTTTTTAATGAGACATGACCAAGATATATATATCAAAACTAGATTCTTATCCAAATTTGAACTATGATGAAGCTCACTCAGGATATTCGGCTCTAGGTTTTGGGTCATCCAATTACATGAGTAAGAAGTTCACCATACCATTTAAGACTCAGATCATTTTAGTGTTTTCTAACATGGAAAAACACTTTGATTTGGGGTTTTGACTACAGAACAGATTGAGTTTACTTTTGTCTATGTTTTTATTAGTGCATTTCTTCCAAAAGCAGTTTGAACTAAAAGATCTGCCTGGGGACAGGAGCCTTGCTCCTGCAAGATTTCGAAGAAGGAATGGAGTATCTCTCTAACTACTCTAGCAGGGTGAGAGGGAATAAGCTGATAAAGTTCCCCATGCATCAGGACAAGCACCTGCACTTTTTAATGATTATCTGAAACCCTGTTCCAGACTTCTGGAAAGACGTCTCGTACTTATCAACAACCATGACATGCTTTTTCCTGTTATGTGAGAATCTGGATTAAAATAGTTGCACAAAATCCAATGGTATCATGACACTGACTTTCTCTAAGAACTAGAAAAAAGTACTCAAACCCTAGCACTGATCTAAATCAAGGTCTACCTGATTATTTAACTCTTTCTTATTGTCATTTACTTTCTGAAATTTATTCTTTTTATGTCGATCTGAAGCTGACTACACAAAATTGGTTGTTTTGTTAGGACTTTCTCTGCACAAGAGCTGTGAAAAATGTTATTGTCAATCTGCTCCACCAGACCAAGAATTTCTCAAATATCTGGAATACTTTAATTTCTTCTTGATCAACTTAACAGCCTTCTGTAGGGCAGCTTTCTAGACGCCATCAAAACCAGCCACATCTCCTAATCTCCCAGCAAGAGTAATTTCCACAAATGGGGCAAGTACCTGTGTTCAGAAAACATCTGCTTTAGGAGGCGTTGGTCACATCCACCAGGTCCAAAATTTTCCATGGCTAACAATTTTTTATTATCTGCTAAGGAGTGATGTTGGCAGCACTTTCTTGTGATGTCACTAAAAGAGCAGTAGGAATGATTTAAAAGCCAGGAGCTTTGAGTTGTTGTTTAAGGTACTTGATAAGCTAGGTACTGTATTCTCCTCACATTTGTCTACAAGAAAAGATGCATTTATGGGAAGTTTTCCAGATCTCTCTTCATTAAAGTGAAGAGGTCACATTTTATTTGCTGCTAAATAAAATAGTATATTACACTGCAGATTTTTATACCTAAGTGTGTGTTCTTGGACGATACTTCACAGAAAGCAAGTCAAGTGCAGAGCTATAATTTGTTTCTTCTTGAGAGCCATCTTGGCTCAGAAAAGACCTTTTCTCTCCAAATGTTAGAGGTTTTGTGGAACACTTCTAATCTCCCATTCTCTGTACCATAATTTCAAACAATTTCTGTGGCTATTTAAACGTAAATTAAAGCATAGTAGGGAAAATTTTTCCTAGCAAAGACCTGGAAGCCTAGTCCTACTCGATTAGAGCTTTACATACTTGGTTTTGTAGTGTTCAACTTGTATGTGTACTTCTGCCTCTTGAGAGGCAATTAGACAGTCTAAAAGGGGTTGTGACTTAAGAATTTAGGAGTTAAAAAAACCAAATTATCTCTTTTGGCACAAAGAAGTGAGATATGAAACAAACCCATCCTTTCTTTTAGGAATATTAGATGGCATGGCTTGACCTTATAGAAATAATTAAAGATTACAGGGTAGGTAGCAATCAGAAAAGCTATTGAACTGCAGGAGTGGTACCTTCACCCAAAAGGACAGGTGAAATAGGCTGGTGAAACAGTTATCTCCCTGGCCATATCTTGCAGGAGCTAAAATATTTCAGCTCATCACAGCCTTTTTCTTTAAATTCTATCCCAAAGAGTTTGAGCCCAAACCACAAAGCATATTTTACATCCACCTTGCATTTGGAAGTGATTCCACATGTGTGCTGCACAGGTTCTGATGCTTCTTTGGTAATTCATTTACAACCATCTTGTTTCTGTGGCACTGATAACTTGTATTTGATTTATTTTTGCAGCTGACTTGAAGTTGCCTTGTAAGCCACAGCACAGAAATCAGTTTCATTCCCTGTAGTTCTTACATCTGATCTAATATTGGATAGAGTTTTTGTAAAAATGATTGCTTTCCTGGATAAGATAGAATGGAACAATGAGGTGTGTTTTAAAAATAGCAGCTTCATAGAATTACAGAGTCATAGGGATGAAAAGGCCTTGGAAGGTCGTCTAGTCACCTATGTGTCCCACAGTAAAATCAATTATGCCCACATTATTTTTGATAGAAGTTTAGCTAACATTTTTTACAGCATCTGAGGATGGAATCTCCACAGGCTCCAGTGCTTCACTATTTATATAGTTAGAAAGTTTCTGTAATATCCAACCTGAATCTTTCCTTCTGCAATCAGACCCCTCTAGCACTTGCTCTTTCCTAAAAAGTTATAGAATACAGACTTCTCCCTGCCCTCGTTTGAGAGCATCAGGATAAAAGTTCTCTGGCACCCCTGGCACTGCTGTCGGTCACAGAGGGGGAGGAGGGGCAGCTGTGCCTGTGGGGAGGAGAGGGTGGGTCAGGTGACCCAAGTGGACCAATCATGATGTTCCTTCCCATCATGCTCAGTATATAAAGAGCCCTAAGAGGAGCCCTTGAGCCTTTAGTGCTGCTGTGGTGCAAGGTTTTATATTGACTATTTGTCATCTCCCCCTGAGCTGCTGGTGTTCCAGCCTCCTGTTTTCATGGCTGCAGAGGAGCACAATTTATTCGAATGGGTTGTCTTCCACTGCCTCCCCAGGTGGGAGAGACACAGTTCATGTTTTAGGTTTTTTTTGGACTGTTATCTGGGCTTGGATGCTCCTGTCTGACGCCAAGTCTAGTCTGGAACTTTTTTCTGCTCAAGATCTAGTTGTCATCCAGAGGAAGCGGCTTTCATATTAACATAGTCTCCTCTATCTTTGAATATATTTGTATTCTTGTATAATAACTGTTTATAGTTTAACATCTTCATTGTTTTTGCTAGTAATTCTTTTTTTTCCATTAAACTAGTTCAGATGTTTTTTCAACTTCAAGGTTTCTTTCCCGGGCTACCATAACCCTCCCCTGGGAGGGTGGTGGGAGGATAGCAGAAAACATCTGTCGAGGTTTAGTGGTCAGCCCAGCCTTAAACTTGGATGCTCCCTTTGTAACAGCATTTGTGTAAGTTTTTGTGTTTCCCCCCATGCATCTCTTCTTTGGCCAAAAAAACACATGAAAAGCAAAGGTACATACTGTGTAATCAAAACAGTTCACTTTTTTTGCTACATTTACATGTGAAAAGGAAGAGAAAGGACCCAATTGATGGAGAGATTACATTAAACATTGAAGTGGTAACTTACTTGTTACAAACTACTTCCTCAGCCATACCTCAGCATAGAGTTCTGCAACTCATCACATGTGTGTTATTATTTATTTTATTGTCAGTTCAATGTGCAGCAGCATACTTACAGACATGAATGAGACTGCCAGTTTGGTAACACTGAAAAAATCTAGTTTCACATAGTTTTGTATGGTTACAAAAAAAAGATTTCTCTTAGGGCTCTTCTTTATTGCTGATATCAGACTCACGGTGTTCCTGTAATTCTGGCCACTTATTAGTAATGCTATTTAGCCTGCAAATAACTACTTACATAATGCAATTCACTCTTCTTTTTTTTTTTTCAGCCACTGTAATTATCACTTGAGATGATTTTGGAGGACATACAAAATCAGCAGGTGAAAAAAATTTACAAGGTGCAGCACCTGCTGGTGACCCAGGGTTTATCTTCCAGAACAGAACCAGCTGCCAAACTTGTACTCCTGAGATTGCTAATGTGCAAGTCAAGGGTAAAGCACAATTGAACTGCTTGATAGTGTGGGACTTCATAATCCTTTGGAAAATCAGTTATGATATCCTGTCTTTTGTAAGTTTAGGCATATGAAGGGATTTAAAATTTTATTTATAGTACACACTACAGACATTGGTATTTCATATATGGATCTTCGTGTGTATTCAACTGGAACTTTTAAAACCTGCTAAGGTCCAGATTGCATCCATTTAACTTCAACGCTGGGTACCCAAAAATAACCACTTTCACTACCTGTACCATGCACTGTAGTTCTCATGAACCTAATCACAATACCCTTTGTTAGTCCTGTCCTTTCCTTTCCCTCTAGCTGCACCTTCCTGAACATGTCAGGTTCGTTCTACAGTCTCATATTTCAATTGCCCTGGTTTGAAGAAATGTCATGTTGTGTTGCAGTCTAAGAATAGAAGGTGCTCATCAGTCAACATTTTTATAGTGTGCTAATAGTCACTGCAGTGAGCTGATTTGGTGCTCTGGCTTTTGACCACTGCCTTGGTCAGTCACTAAGCAGCTCTATTCATCATCTACCTATTCTTATGGATTGTTTCCATCATGGCCACCTAGACTAAAAAGAGAGAGGAGAAAAGAGGACAAAAATCATCAAAATTCATGTCTCCAGTGAAAAGTATTCAACACAATCTGAATTTAATAAATGCCAAAAATAACATACGTTTAAAAAGAACATACATTCCCCATGAAAAGTTTCAGTCTGGACTATGAATAAACATGTGCTATGAACAGATGAAGGAGTCTGATTTTATCAAGCAGAAGTTCTGTTTCTTTAGAAAGTCCCTATATATTAGAAGAATGGTATCTTTTCCTCAAAGGCACTCATGGATGGTAAAGTTATATTTTCTATGTATTGACATCCTGTACAAGAATGGACTTTGGATACAGAACTTTAGTGCTTATTTCCACTTATTGTTACTGTAATTAAGAACCAGCAGTACTACTCTGAATGTAGCTTAAATCACCCATCCCATTCACAACACCCATCCCATTCATATTATAAAAAATAGTTTAATACATATGTTGGACAAAAAACATTAAGATATGGATACACTAATGCTCTCATATTCTTTCATGAATGTCTCAGCTACTTTTGACAAGAAAGAGTAAGTATAAAGTATACTTAATAAATTAAGTGCCTATCAAGCCAGAATATTTATAGCCATTTATATGTATAAAGTGCATATAAGAAAAGTAGGAACACAGATTCGGAGACTGTGTTCCAATCCATTTCTCCACAGCTACAACTTCCCACAAAGTATGATTTTTCTTCTAGTTAACCTTGGTTTCCTAGCTGTGCTGAGGAGATCTGATGAGCATGCCACCTGGAAAGGCTTTCATTTCCCAAGTGCCCAAATTGTATTCTACTTTAACAGACCGTGTAATGATTATTGGGAATGCTCAGTAACAGCGGAATTTTCCTTCATAGTGGATTACTGTCAGTGAATTTGTTCTTTCTCACTGGCCTCTACATCTTAGCCATATTTGACAGGAAATAAAGTAGATCATATTCCAAAGAATTTACTTAGTTCTGAGAAAAATGCTTGCCATAGCATGCAAGTCCTTTTCGGCGATATTTGGCAATAGCACAGGTATATCCCAGTCCTGAGTGAGCTATCTTACCAGCCTGAGGGTGAGTCTGCCCAACCAGAAGTTAGCATCCAGAAAGTCAGAACTACTCTCCCATGAGACAGTGTCCATCTGAGAAAGTGAAATTCTACATTTTAAAGGAATAAGGGCCTGGGCAGAGCCAGCACCACCCACCGTTGAAGTGACCACAGGTATAAGAAGCCTCTGGGAGGGCAAGTCGCTGCCCACTGAGCAGTCAAACAGCGCTTGTGTGTGTCCTGGTGGGTTCTGCAGTTCATAGAGCAGGGTGCTGACCCTCTGCCAGTGTAAAACGTAAACACAATCCTCCTAAGTGGTCAGAGGCCAAGTGTGCTCATCCCAACTGACCCCCAGGCTGCAAGGTGTCAGTTGCTTCTAGAGATCCAGGCATGGTTACTACCTGCCGAAAGGCAGATGCTAGTAAAACTGCGGGCACCCAGACAGCAGCCCCACGCAAACACGCCGGTGTTCAGGCCTGTGGCTGCAGAGAGTGCCAGAGCCTGGCACTTGCAGTGGAGGGTAGCAGAGATGACCCCTGTATAAGATGTGAACAGGTGAACCATCTGCTCAGCCTGGTGGCTGAGCTGAAGGATGAAGTAGAGTGGTTGTGGAGTATCAGGGAGTCTGAGAGAGTGATAGGTTGGTGGAGACACTTCCTGAATCGCAGAGAGCAAACTCCACAAGGAGCAGAAAATCCCCTCCCCTCTGGCCATCAGGCAGAAGGAGGGGACCTAAAGGATAGGGGAGAGTGAAAACATGTGCCTGCCAGAAGAGGCTGGAAAATCCCTGCCCAGCCTCCCTCACCTGCCCAGTTGCCCTTGCAGAACAAGTATGGGGCTCTAGAACACGAGAGCCAGGCAAAGGAAGAGACAGGTGGAGGTTCATCCATGGGGCTATCTAGGAGGAGTCAGTCACCCACATGTATTAGGACTTCTCCTTCCAAGAAGAAAAAGAAGGTAACTGTTGTGGGAGATTTCCTTCTGAGGGGAACAGAGGGCCCTATCTGCCTTCTGGGCTCAACCCACAGGGAAGTCTGCCGCCTCCTTGGGGCCTGGGTTAAGGATGTTCTTGAGAAGCTCCCAGGCCTGGTTAAACCCTCTGATTCTTACCTGCTTCTGGTTATGCAGATGGGTAATGATGAGATAGTGGAGAGATGACCAGAAGAAATCAAAAGGGACTTTAAGGCACTGGGGTGGATACCAGAAGGATCAGGTGCACAGGTTGTATTTGCCTCCAGTCCTTCAATTACAAGGAAGAATACTGGAAGGTTCAAGAAATTGCAGCAGATTCATACTTGGCTAAAAGAGTGGTGCCAACGGTCTAGGGGTTTTTAACGATGGGGAGATCTACACAGCACCTGGTCCACTAAAACCAGATGGGTTCTGATGACTCAAAGGGGAAAAAGGATCCTGAGTTACGAGCTGGGGGGACTCACAGAGCGTTCTTTAAATTAGATATGGAGAGGGAAGGGGTTGTAGCCAGATCAAATGTAGATGACCCTGGGATAGGCATAGCAACATCAGAAGCAGAACCACTAGCACAGATGAAGTACAACCGTCCTTCATCAGGGGCTCCAGGTACCTCATCAGGAGCCCAACTCAAATGCCTTCACATGAATGCCTGCACCTTGAGCAACAAACAAGTGGAGCTGGAGACGTTTGTGAGTCTGTAGTGCTACAACCTGATCGTCATCACAGAGACATAGTGGAATGACTCCTATGATTGGTGTGTTGGACTAGAATGGTGTAAACCACGAAGGACAGGCAGGGGAAATGAGGAGGGGGTGTTGCCCTGTATGTTAATGAACAGCAAGAATGCACAGAGCTCCACCTGGCAAATGATGACAAAAAAAACGAGTGCCAAGGTGAAAGGAAGGGTAGGAGACTTTACAGTGGGGATCTGCTACAGACCACCCAATCAGGAGGACCAAGTGGATGAGATCCTTACTAGGCAGATAAGAATTGCTGCTCATTCACAAGCCCTGGTCCTCCTGGGGGATTTTAACCACCCCGACATCAGTTAGAGTAACAACAGAGCAGAGCATAAGCAATCCAGGAGTTTCCTGGAATGCGTTGATGATAACTTCCTCCTCCAAGTGACAGAGGAACCAATGAGGAGAGGTGTCATGCTAGATCTTGTTCTCAGCAATAGGGAAGAGCTGGTGGGTAATGTTAAGCTCATCGGTAGCCTCGGCTGCAGTGACCATGAGATGGTGGAGTTTGAGATCCTACGGGCAGCTAAGAAGGGGAAGCTCAGCAGGCTTGAAACCCTTGACTTCAGAAGAGCTGACTTTCACCTCTTCAGGAACCTCCTTATTAGTGCACCATGGGACAAAGCGCTGGAGGGACTGGGAGCCCAGGAAAGCTGGTTGACTTTCAAGGATCATCTCTTCCAACCTCAAAGATACTGCATCCCTAAAAGGAAGAAATCAGGTAAAAATGCAAGGAAACCTATGTGGATAAACAAAGAACTTCTGGCTAAAATCAAATACAACAGAGGAACACGCAAAGTGTGGAATCAGGGACTGGTAACCGGGGATGATTACAGGGAAGTTGCTCGTGTAATGAGAGGCCAGGTTAGAAAAGCTAAGGCCCTGAGAAAGTAAAATCTGGCTGCCAATATTAGTAATAACAGAAAAGGATTTTACAGGTATGTAAGAGAAAAAAGAAAAATGAGAGACTGTGAGGCCTTTCCCGAAGGATACAAGTGACCTGGCTACTGAGGACATGGAGTGGGCTGAAGTACTGAACGACTTTTTTGCCTCAGTCTTCACTCGTAACCATCTGAGACACACCACTCAAATCACAGAGGGTGTTGGCTGGGTCTGGGAGAGTGAAGAAACACCCAGAGTGGAAGCAGAACAGGTCCGGGAACACCTAGAGAACCTGAAGGTGCACAAGTCCATGGGGCTCAATGAGATACACCCAAAAGTCCTGAAGGAACTGGCAACTGAAGTTGCTAGGCCACTAACCATCATATTTGAGAAGTCATGGCAGTCTGGTGAGGTTCCCAAAGACTCGAAAAAGGGAAATATAACCCCCATCTTTCAAAAAGGAAGCAAAGATAATCCAGGAAACTACAGACCAGTCAGCCTCACCTCTGTGCCAGATAAAATCATGGAAGAGATTCTCCTGGCAGCTGTACTAAGGCACATGAAAAACAATAAGTAGTTGGTGCCAGCCAGGATGGCTTCACTAAGGCCAAGTAGTGCCTGACTAATTTAGTAGCCTTCTACGACAAACCTACAGCGCTGATTGACATAGGAAAAGAGACTGATGTCATTTACCAGGACTTGTGCAAGGTGTTTGGCACTGTCCCACATGACATCCTGGTCTCTAAAATGGGACATGGATTTGACGGATGGACCACTCGGTGGATGAAGGAACTGGTTGGAAGGTCTTACTCAATGAGCTGTGGTCAACGGCTCAATGTCCATGTGGAGACCAGTGACAAGTGGAGTTCCTCAGGGATCTGTTCTGGGCCCAGTGCTGTTCAACACCTTTGTCAGCGACATAAACAATGGTATCAAGTGCACACTCAGCAAGTTTGCCTACTACAACACCAAGCTGTGTGGTGCTGTGGACTCACTTGAGGGAAGAGATGCCATCCAGAGGGACCTTGACAGGCTTGGGAAATGGGCCAGTGCAAACTGCATGAGCTTCAACAAGTCAAAATGCAAGGTCCTTCACCTGGGTTGGGCCAGTCCCAGGTACAAATACAAACTGGGTTCAGAGTGGGTTGAGAGTAGCCCTGAAGAGAAGGACTTGGGGGTGTTGATAGATGAGAAGCTCAGCATGAGCCAGCAGTGCTCTCATGCAGTCCAGAAGGCCAGCTGTGTCCTGGGATGCATCAAGAGGCAGGTGGTCAGCAGATCAAGAGAGGTGATTCTGTCCCTTTACTCTGGCGAGACCCCACCTTGATTAGTGCATCCAGTTCTAGTGTCTCCACCATAAGAGGGACACAGATCTGTTGGAGTGTGTTCAGAGGAGGGCTACAAAGATGATCCAGCACCTCTGCTATGAGGACAGGCTGAGGAAGCTGGGATTGTTCAGCCTGCAGAAGGGAAGACCCTGGGGGGACCCAATAGCTGCCTTCCAGTACCTGAAGGGAACCTACAGGAAGGCTGGGAAGGGACTTTTTACAAGAGTGTCCACTGATAGGACAAGGGGAAATGGGTTTAAGTTGAAGAAGAATAGATTTAGCTTGGATCTTAGAAACAAATTCTTCAGTACACGGGTGACAAGGTTTTGGAATAAATTGCCTAGAGAAGTTGTGGAAACCACCCTCTCTGGAGGTGCTCAAGGCCAAGTTGCATGAGGCCTTGAGTAGCCTGATCTAGTCGAGAGGCGTCCCTGCCCATGACAAGGAAGTTGAATCAGATGATCTCTAAGGTCCCTTACAACTTAGGCCATTCTATGATGAATTCACAACTGAAAATATATCCTCTGTGAAAGGGGGTGGATTTATATTCAAGATTTAACTGAAAAATATGGGAAGAGGAAGACAATGACCTTAATGATAAAATAAAAGGGAAAAAAATCAGAGCGTGACAGTCAGGTGTAGCTCTGTTATGAAGCAGAAAATACTGTGTCCCATTCACAGAATCATAATAAAAGCCTGGCTTAAAAGGGATGTCTGAAGGTGACAGCCCATGTCCTGCCTGAGGCCAGGATAACTTCAGAGAGCAATGACATTTCGCAGGGCCTTGTACAGCCCAGTCCTGAAGCTCTTCATGGATGGAGATTCCTATAACAGGCTCACCTTTCTAGTTCACTTTTTTTTTTACCTCATTTTAAAAGATTATTTATTGAAATGTTTTGACGTTGAGCTTCTTGTAAGTATTTTTTTCAAAAGGCTCTCATTTGAGATTTGTTTCAGAGGTCTCACAAGTGTAAGCTCTTAGTTTTTTATTTATGGAACTTAGCGGCAGAAGGATCTGTGCACTGACCACGTATTCTGCTTCAGTGGCAGGCACCAGACTGGTCTTGGCTTGGTGGCTTATCCCAGCTTTTAAACAGTTCTCTGTCCCAGGGGACAAGGGTCAACAAGAGTAAATTTTTAACGTCACAGAAAAGTGTTTAAAATATGAATAATTATATTTCTCCTTGAGAAAAAAAAAAAAAGAAACCCACACAATAGCTATCTTCATCTCTTCATCTTGAAAATATTCTCGTGCTTAAATCTCAACACAAGGAATTCCCCTACCTTTTGTAACCCACTGCTTGTGATGGGATTTCTGTCTGTATCTAAGTATGCTAATAAAGGTGTGCAAAACCCAGGAGTTAGTACTAAAGATTGCCAAACGGCTTTGTTCCTTGGTGCCTTCTTGGACACAGGTAAGAAGAGGCACACTGAGGGTCTGTGCCCATGAAAGGCACCACAATTCCAAGCCTGAAAGGAGCCAGATCAAAAGGAGTGTCCTGTGTCATATTCGGAGGGACCTGGATATTCATCCACGATTTCTGGGCACATTGCAGATGTGTTGCTACTGTGCTGGGTCTCCAGAAACCAAAAAAAGTTTGTAGGTCAGTAACATTTAAAAGCAAGGAAGGGACAAAGAGTGTAGTAATTCCATCCCAGTGGTGTTCCCTGATGACACAAACTCTCCTGGTGTTGCTCATAAGCTGTGACCGCTGTGCTGCTTCCCAGGATGCCATGGAGCTGTAACAGGAGGATGCAGCATGATGCTGCTCTGTGTTGCTGGTTTGTATTCTAGAATGAAATATTTCAATTAAATTATTGTGGAATGGAAATATGATAATTTTCGGTAGACAACAGAGTAATTGGACATTAGAAAACAAAAATGAACTGTGACTGGGGCAGCAGTTTAGTAGTGCAGGAAAATTGCAGTAATCCTAATGAGGTGCTAAAAAGCAAACTAAAAGCAGTCCCAGTCAGATAGTTGATTTAAAAACCCAGTTGCTTTAGGGCTTTCATGTAAAATGTATCAGCCTCATTCTTATCTGCAACACTTTATCTATTATTGTCAGCCACTGTCATGACAGTCTGAGCTTCACCAAATGAGCATAAAGATAAGGGGAAGTTGAAGTTAATTAAAAATGCAGTATTTTAAAAAATTAAAATCTTATTTAAGCCTTGGTCAAGAAGAGACTCTGTTTGTCTGTATTAGTTTTGAAAGTAACATGAAAAATTGAACTAAACTCTGAAAGGCCTTGCTGTTTCATAAACAAAAAATATATTCACAGGATCTTCCAGCGTGACCGCCTACCACACAAATGAACATTATTCTAAATATTCACCAAAATAAATCCACTTGTGCATCAAAATACATTTGCCTGGCATAATATATAAGACATTCATACAGAGCTCTGGCTTAAATGCATTAAGGCATCCAAATTTTCAGCATTTAACTCCACTCCACATATGAAGTCTTTCTTTCTTTCTAACTGCAGTGTTATCTGTTGACTGATTTTAAAAAAGGTTTTGTCAAGCAACAATAATATTCCCAGCTCCAGTTCAATCACTGAATCAACGCTAGACTTGTGAACTATGAAGGCACATAGATATATGTTTAATTGTACCTATGTAAACAGACTCATTGAGGTCTCATGTGCTTAGAACTGGTCAGAGCCAGGAGTGTTCTACAGAGTCTTCCCAAGTCACCACTATTTCTGATTGAGAAGGTGTAGGAAGGTTAAAAGAATGTGTGAAGTTTATGGTCTAGGATTCAAAAAGGGAATTTCAAGAAAGGGGCGTTATTGCACTGTATTAATGACTTTGCAAGTAGGAAGTAAGGTGAAAGTTCAGTTCTATTCATTTACTGTGTTTAGAAGGGAATCAAAATCAGGGCATGAGCCTGCACATTTTCCACACTCTCTTTGCGTATAGAACAGCCCCTGCAAAAACCGATTTTTTAATTAAAAAGAAGCGTCAGCGAACTGTTGATATATTGTGAATCCGGAGAAAGTCTGACAGCCTAAGTATAATACGTGAACCAATCAAGTGAGAAAGTGTCTGAACTTGGAAAGAAGATTATAGAGTAAACAGCAAATCATCTCAGCTGTCTCTCCCACCTAGAGATTGTCTTACTGCCGGTGAGACAAAGGGAGGAGCAGCCGGGGAGGAGCGGCGGAGCGCGCCTGACATCTACCGAGCGCTGCCGCCGCCGGCCCAGCAGCGCCAGAAATAAAACCACACCTCATGTAAATTATTTCTGTCTCTGTAAAAGCTGTTGACATCTATCACCCGAAAGAGCTGTTCCAGAACCCTGCCCCTGAACTGTATGTTCTCCCCTGGCTTAGGACCCAGAGCCAGCTAACCAGAAATACTGTACCTCAGATGGCAGTGAAGCTTCTTAAACTCAACTGGAGTGTTTGAAAACGCTGCTAATGCTCTGACACATCTTCAGGAGAAAGTTATTTAAATGCTTTAAAAAATTTAGTATCTATCTCACTTCCAAAAATAAACTGTAGGATAAAATTTGCAAGGTTAAAGGCAGGGCTTTAAAAGCATTTCTGTACACAGAAGTACACAGTGGGTTCAAGAGGGGTAAATCAAACTTGGATCCCAACTCCTTTTGAAGCCTTCAAATTGTTTTAATTTATGCTATTAAGATTCCTAGATAGAGTTGAAAACTGTAACTTCTGGATTAGTTAGCTATAGGTTCAGCTCCCACTTGGAATTCAGTTTGACTCCCACATGGAAACAGCTCTTAATCAGTGAAAAGAAATGGGCACCTCGAGATGCTGACTCATCCCTTAGATGTATGTAATTTAGGATGTGTTAAACTGTTTTATAGAGGTTTATACCTTTTTCCATTGACAGCAGAGAGTAGGTAATTACTTCGACTCTTAAATGCCACTAACATTAAATGACCTTACAGGAAGCCCACACCACCACCAGCACCCTGAAATTGCCTCAGGAACCATACTAGCCTAAGAATTAATCTGATTGCTCACCAGCACAACAGGGAGTCTCAAATCAGATGAATCCCTCAAGGTCCTCAAACGATACAGAGTGCATGACTGTCCCTGAAGAAAATGCTTCTTAAAAATAAAACCAGAACAGACCCATATGCAAAAAAAGAGGAAGAGAAAATTCTGTTAATTAACGTAGATTTTATTGCCATAAAAATTCAAAAATCCTGCGAGCATTACTTGAGCTAGGACTCTGAAGCAGTGGATGGTGGATGGCCCTGCAAAGTCACAGTCCTCAGGCTCAGCTCCCACACTGAGGGCAGGCGTCAAGAGTGGCATGTAGGGTTTTTGTTCTGCCTGCTGAGACAAAGAGGAGTAAAGCAGAATCTTAGCAGAATTGAATAACATGTAGATATATACATCAATGCATTATTTCAAATAAGTTATCTGAAAATACAATTCCTCTGACCTGATCCAGACTATAGCACAACACCTGGTGCTGTTAATCTGTTCTGCTGTTTTTGTAGCTGACACTGGGAATAACCTTGAATCGGTCACAGTTCCCCAGATTCATACTTTATGGCACAGGCCTAATGATTCACTTCAATAATTTTAAAATTAATTCTCACTTTTTTCCCCTTATCCTCTGATTCAGTTTTCCACTTTCTGGTAACTGTCTTAACACTTTCATCTGGATCAATAATACTGTGAGTAGTTAGAGTACCTGACAGATGACAACATCTTGGTTATTTAAGAATGTCTCTTATGACATGGGACCATCTACTAAGGGCATTTTCTAGAAGAAAAAAAAGAAGGCTTTTACTTTATAATATATTGCAGATGAAGATGGAAAGTGATGTATTATGTGAAGTACTAAACAAAGAAAAGAATGAGCAGCTGCACAAATATACTTTTTTCTTTCCTGTCACAAAGCAATCTAAATTTTAGTAGTTATTCTAGAAATGTCCTAGCCTCTTAGAGGCAAATTATGCATGAAATAATGCAATTAAAACTGAAATAAAAGATTTAAATGCAGCCCCTAGAGGCACCAAATGGCACCACACTGTCTCACTCTTTACTGCCTCTTAAAATGAATGCTCAATTTATAGGAAAACCTTTCCAGTCTTGGCTCTTAGAATCCTCTAGTTTTGAAGGCATTAATCGTAATTCAGTTTCCTTATGCCATGGGAATATGTCAACATTTCCTTCATGCTCCAAAATTAACAAACAACTTCCTGACCAAACACAACCTTATTACATAGCACAAAAAGGGGTGTCTTCAGTCCTGAAGACTTCTTGACTGGTTTCTTCCTGCTTCTTCAGTTGATATACTTACAGCCTTCCTGAGAGTCCCAATTAATATTTTTGTCACTGACAGACTTGGGAATGACACTTGGAAAATCAGTGATGACACCACTATGAAGTAAGGAATCTTTGGAAGTGGTGGATGCCATCTTCAAAACTGCTGTGAATGTTACGTCTCCAACGTGATCAATGATAAGGGTGGAAAAGACACACACATATGCAGTAGTATAGCAACTCGCAAAGAGCTTAAACTATTTTTTTTTTAACTCTTCTCTCACTCTAAAGAGCTAAAGAGTTTTGATGACAGACACTGAACATTTAGAAATACCAGTAAAATAAATGAACATTTTTTTCTGGATTAACTGGCCAAAACAAATGACTTCACAAGTTTCATTTGGGAAGGAAAATTCACACTGAAAGAGAAAGGGGTTAGGTCAATTTTCAGTTCACAGAACTTAACATATAGGTTATATTTATCTAAGGGCACACTAGGATTGTAAATAACTTCACTAAAGTATCTTCTGACTGTAGTAAACTACATTGCATAATCACAGAAATTGACTTTCTTGACAAGAACAGAGATCAATCTATGGAAACTTCTGTCTCTGTGAGCAAGGAAGAGATATCATGACATCAGAATAACTTTAGGCAATGAATTTGCATTGTAGGAAACACTGTTTGAGAGGATCACAGACATGTCTTTGACTGATATCTTGAGTAGCTGAAACACCACAGAGAAACATCAGGATTTGTTGCCATACTATTAGCGTAGTACTGAATTTCTAAGAAGCAATCTCACAAAATCTCAGTGATATTTTTATGAAAACTAACTAACCAAAAAGGCCTACTGGTTTGAGATTTTTCAGAGTTTGTTATATGAGAACTCTAAAACAAATGCCGTGAACAAGGATAACGTTTGAAGTAGCCCACAAACTTGGATTTTACCAGTTTCCAACAGAAGATGTATAATTACCTGAAGACTTGCCAACATGGATACACCAAACTGAGCATGCTGTGGACATGGACATACCCAGCAAGTCCTGATATGTCATGGGCAGAAGAGTTTCTATTTGACTTGCTGGCAGTGATCCAGAAATCTACTTCATTATGTCTCCACCCAGCAGGGTAGTAGATCACTTCTTGCAGCAATAGTTCGCTGCAATTTTAGTTGAGTTCCAATTTTGTAATGAATTGCCACATGACCATTCAAAGCAGTATAACCTTCCAAAACGTTAAGGTATACAAGAAAATGACAGAATCAACATCTCAACATTGCAGAAAAGCTAAACTGGCTTCTCCCTCATCATACCAATGGGCACATATTTGGTAAGTGTTGATGTAGCTTGTATTGACAGAGATAACAGAATTTATTTTCCAAGGGGCCCACTTTTTAAGCAATCTGCTTGAAAGAGGTTACATAATTTACCTATTGAAAATGTTCCTAAATGAAAGTTTTGTTTCATTATAAAATGTCATCTTTTATGCTGCTGTTAAATTAGCATTTAAGAAGGATAGAAATTTGTAGACAATCCTTTAGACAGGACTACTGGTGCCATAATTAGAGTCTTCTGGGCCTAAAAGTGTGGCCAGTCGTATTAGCATGTTAGCCAATATGCTAGTTAATATGTTCCAAATAACATATTTGAAAGTATGATGAAGCCAATGCACACAGCCTTTAACACCTGAGAAGTCTTGGACTCCTCCTACATGCAGTGTAAACCTTCTCTACTCAGACAATTTTTCCAGACCTGTTAACTGGAATATTGCCTCCTGGTATTTTTATTATTGCGAAACCTACCCCAGAAAGATGCAAGACTCCACCAGTGAGAGAGTCTAAAATGTGAAAGGACATCTTTAAATACAGGTTCCTTCTCAAGCCACACAGAACTTACCCCTATCTCAAAGTTAATGGCAAAACATCAGTAAAGCCAAAGCATCACTAAACCTCATAAGAGAGAGAGGACAGAGTAGACCAAACATGATGATCTGTATTACAGTGATGATAGTACAGAAGGTATTAGGCAGAGGATAAACTGTATCTAAACATCAGGCGTAACAAAACAGTTAGGAACAGTGTGTCCTGATGGTAGACACGGCTGTAGACAACAACACAGTACGTGTTAACAAAAAAATATTGTGACTGACAGCATCTGTAAAAAAATCCGTTCTGTCACTACAGACTTCAGAATAGTCCATTATAAAACCTGCGTGCTAGATAACCGTTATTGGCAGGTGGCATTCACCCATTACTCGCCTGTGGAACTAAAGCAGCTAAAATGCCAGTAAGAATCTGGAGGTCATTACAGACACATCCAGACTTGTTGTGTGAGTGGTACTGACAGAACATAATAATGGAAGAACCTCATTTATAGAGCATGGACTGCTCTACAAAGGTAAGTAAGCAGAGATAGGATGTTTTGTTGGTGCTTAGTCAAAGAGGGTATATATAAATACCTAAGTCTTTGATGGTAGAGTTTGGTCAAATGGGACATCTTACAATGACTCATATCATAAAAATGAATTACAGTGTACCAGCAGCTGCTCATATTGGCAGAATTATGTTTGCTTGCCTTAGATGTATATTAAAAATACAGATGTAAACTGCCAGATAGGAGTAATTGAGAAGGCAGGAGAACCTATGGAGTTTAGTGGTTTAGTTTTATGAAGAGGCTTCTTTTCACCCTGAGGGACTAAAAGCAAAGTCCATAAATGTGTGGGGATTTGGTGGGCCACAAAGAGGAAAAATTCTCTAGTGTTTGCAGCCGAGGTCCACACAGGGAACAGGATTACAGAATATAGCCAATACTTAGACATTATTAGCAGCATTTCCTTCTTACTGTCAATTTTCCTGCAGAAAATTTAAAAAAAAAAAGGATAAATGTTACAATATTTATCCATGCAAAGAATTTCAACTACTGGAACATTTCTAGGTAGCTTAAATATTAATATAGCTAATGAATGGGCACTGCCATGGAAAAAAATAACAATTGGAAGCAATGTTTCTATGAGATTTTTTTGGTTTATGATCAAGATTATCTATTTTTCTCTGAAGAAAATTCAACTCTTTTGAATTGCCAGAGAATTGAGATTGATACAATCATTGCTTAGGATTCTAGACTGTCCAGCAATTTAGTAAGTAAAATGTTAGCAGCCATAGTGGTACCCAGGTCAACTACTTGGTGTTTCATGGGTAATTCCAGTATCACTACTGAAGTCATCATGAACTGCAAAGTTTTTTTCTTAAAATTGTTCTGGTCTAATAAGAAATTGAGTAAGTAATAGTTGATCGTTCATTGAAAAATATTCAGTGTCTGCCCTATGTGAGCTAAAGTCGGCAGCTGTCTTTTCACCAACCATATGAGTGATTGTCCCTTACAAAGGCAAAAGAAGATGTACGTCCATTGAAGATCATAATTTCTACTCTGGGTTATGCAAAACCCTGGGCAGCACTTGGGGCACTTTGACAGAGGTTACCGAGATCAAATGCACTCTGACATGTTAACCGTTAATCTTTTCTGTGTTTTAAATGAGAGCTTCTAGTACATTTTGTAATGTCTGTCAGGTGTTTTTGCAGTAGCTGAGCAACGGCTGCTTAGGAGTGCTCATAATGTTTTCCATTGTTCTGACTGGCCCAAGCTGTGTAATCACCCCACTGTTTCATGTTCTCTCAGAGTATGCATTATGAAAATCCAGGACCATATCGTATGGGTTTATGAAAGGTAAATCCTGCCTGACTAATCTAATCTCCTTCTACAACATGGTCACTCACTTACTGGACGAAGTAAAGGCTGTGGATGTGGTCTATCTGGACTTCAGTGCCTTTGGTATCATTTCCCACGGAATTCTGGAGAAACTGACTACTCATGGCTTGGATGGCCATATACTTTGCTGGGTGAAAAACTGGCTGGATGGCCCTGCCCAAAGCGTGATGGTAAATGTAGTTAAATCCAGTTGGCAGCCAGTCATGAATGGTGTTCCCAAGGCTCAGTACTGGGGTCAGTTCTGTTTAACATCTTTATCAATGATTTAGTCAAAGGGATCAAGTGTATCCTCAGTAAATTTGCAGATGACACCAATCTGGATGGAAATGTTGATCTTCTTGAGGGTAGGAAGGCTCCATAGAGGGATCTGGATCAGCTGGATTGATGGGCAAAGGGGAGTTGTATGATTTTCAACAAGTCCAAATACTGGATTCTGCACTTTGACCACAACAACCCCTGGCAGCACTACAGGCTTGGGGAGGGTTGGCTGGAGACCTGTTCAGCTGAAAAGGACCTGGGTGTGTTGGCGGACAGCTGACTGAACATGAGCCAGCAGCATGCTCAAGTGGCCAAGAAGGCTAATGCCATCCTCGCCTGTATCAGGAATAGTGTGACCAGTGGGATTGGGAAAGTGATTTTATCCCTGTACTTGTCACTGGTGAGGTTGAATCTTAAGTACTGTGTCCAGTTTTGGGCCCCTCACTACAAGAAGGATATTGAGGCACTAAAGCATGTGCAGAGAAGGGCAATAAAGCTGTTGAAGTGTCCAGAGCACAAGTCTTGTAAGGACCTGGGAGGGAACTAGGATTGTTTAGCCTGGAGAAAAGGACACTGAGGGGGGACCTTATTTCTCTCTACCATTACCTGAAAGGAGGTTGTAGAGAGGTGGATTTCAGCTGCTTCAACCAATTAACAAGTGATAGGACACAAGGAAATGGCCTAATGTTTTTCCAAGTGAAGTTTAGATTGGATATTAGGAAGACTTTCTTTATTGAAAGACTTATCAAGCATTGGAACAAGTTGCCCAGGGCAGTGGTGTCTCCATCCTTGGAGGCATTTAAGAGTCGGGTAGACATAGTACTTAGGGACATGGTTTAGTTGAGGACTTGTCAGTGTTAGGTTAATGACTGGACTCGATGATCTTAAAGGTCGTTTCCAATCTGGGCAGTTCTGTGATTTTAGATTTTTCATTTTGGTCTGTTGTGATCCATTTTGTGTGGGTCATCCTGGGATTTAGAATCAGGGGCATTTTCAATTTAAAATGATTTGAGCTTCATGTTTTCTTTCTAAACGAGGAATTTTCACTCTCCTTTTAATATTGGCTTAAACTTCTGAACCACTTTCCTGCTCATTTTAATACCCTTCCTGCACATGTATTCCTATCTTCAAATGCAACTGTGACATACTCTATATAATTAATACTAAATTACAGTCTTTATATTTCCTACTCTCATCTCACTGTTTAATGTGAATGTGGGATTAGTGTCTTTAGAAGACATGGAAGCTTGCCCTTTCAAAGCGATTATTTTATGAGGCCTTTCAAAGATTATTTTTACATAATGCTAAAGACAGGTATCAGGCTCTGTGTGTCTGAGCAAAAGGTCTGGAACTTTGTCAGCTGCCCACACACAATAGGTGTGTTTACAGTTCTTCAGCTACAGCTACCTTATGGGTACTGCCACAGCATCGTTAGCTGATCAAGTTACATTTCATTCTGACTTTGGAGAGAGCAGAGGGGAAAAAA
>NW_009718819.1:28570-49961 GCF_000703405.1 Apaloderma vittatum | reverse complement strand
GAGAAATAAAATAAAGGGAAAGGACTGAATCACAGTAGATGAAAATATGCAGGAAAACATCAAAGTCTGCTGGCAATCAGTTGGGATCTTGCTTCCTCTCAGCACCATTAGAGCTGGAAGGTGAATTAACAGACAGGAACTAGAAACTGTTTTTATTTTCTTGTAAAAAAAAGACTATATAAAAAACATTAATAAAGTAATTACATTTGTACAGTTGCCATGAAACTTGTGCCTTGCAGATGCACATCTGATGTATCCACATCATGCTTTAGGAATTCATTCTCTCTGAAATACGCCGTCTGTTTTCCTTTGATATTATAACCTAAAAACAAATCAGTCTTTGAGCTGCAGGGTAAAGTAACTGTTTTGAAAGTGTGATTTCAAAAGAAAGCAGTCTAACCCTGTATTTCTCCTAAAGCCAGATCAATTTATTGAAGTAGCTACTACCTGCTTGCTTAAATTCTCTGTCAGATTTTCCTCTTTACATTCCATCCAAAAATCATGTAACAATTAAAACATAAATTTATAATGCTATTTAGCAGCCTAATTATTCATTGTTTCATTTCTTAAACTCGACATAAAACCTTAAAGGTGTAATGAAAATATTTCTCTCTCCTATCACTCAAATACGAAAGGAAAGGATATAATCAGAAAGTGTTAGGTGAATTTCAAAGCAGATGTATAACTTGGTAAGAACCAGTGACCAGACAGAAGTCCATCTATTTCTCAGTAGCCCGTCTAGAGCAATGCGTGGTAGCAGCTGTATAGAAGAGTCTCAGAAACAGGGCAAATATAGATGTGTGGGGTTCTTCTTTGCTAATTTACCTGCTTGGGTCCTGGCTATAATGACAGCGAATTTCTGAGCTATGGATTGAAGTAGGTTCATCATATCATCTAATCAATTTAGTCTCTCTTAATTTATCTAATCCTATCTCTCTTTTTTTAGCCTCTACAACATCCTGTGGCAATGCATTTTACAGTATCATAGTTAGCCATGTGAAAAAGTACCTGATTTTTTATTTGGTTTTTTTTTTGTATTTTATTATGTACCTTGTAGTACCTGTGTTGTAAGAAATATCGATGCATAATTTCTATCCACTTTCTCTGTGGTGCTGATGACTTAACATAGCTTTTCCCCTTAAAAACACCTTTTCCACAAGCTGAAGTGTCAAAGCCTGTTTATCGTATGGAGCTACTAGCCATATATTTATCCCTTGCATTATTTGTAGATTTATTTCAAAATGTATAGTTCTCAGTATTTGAACAGTATACAGAACACAGGTGATTCTAGCGCAGTGATCTATAGTTTGCTCTGAATTTCTTCCTTGTAGTTTGTATGACTTAGTTTATCTTCTATACTACAACTGAGTAGCTGCTATTCTCAAAGGACAGTCCAAAATTACTGAATAGTTTATTTCTTGTTGGAAATAACTTGCAAATAAGGACATATTTTCTCATCTCATTCATTTTTGAGGAGAAGATCTCATTAAGAACAAATAAAGTTATATATATATATAATATATACAAATTGTAATGTATGGGAATAATTTCATTCATTTTGTTATTCCTGTACCTTCAGGCCTCCTAAAGACTAATTCATAGTCAGTGGACTTAGAATGGCCCTAGTGGGAAAGTTCTTGCACATTTAAGTAGTTACCAATCACTTCCAGGCAGATGTCTGTGGCGGTAGTTTTGTGAAACCCAACGGTTACCACTTGTTTTAGTTGACAAGAAAGTGAAAGACTAGTGCAGAGTTATATAGATTTAATTCCTTGAAAAATAGACACTCTCATACAATCTGAGTTTCTGCATAGCATTCACCCCACGAGTCTTGTAACAAGCCCTATAAGTGTCTTTTAGAAAGACCTGTGTTCTTTGGATGAAATCTACAGGTAACTTCACCCCATTTCCAGTGGTTACGCCTGCTAAAAACCTGAGTGTGATTTTTCGTCGTGTTCATCTACTAGGAGCAAAATAGTTTTGATCTTTCTCTGCCAGGTTCATGAGTGCCTTTTAGCAGATCTATTTCTCTCTCCCCACCGAAGTACCTCAAACGCTGCACAGAATGGGAAATAAGAGTTGTTCAGATGGTTACAGCCAGACATGATTTAGTTTCCCCTGGAAGGATTACTTGTCCAATTACTACTTTCAAATATGTTGCAGCGGATGTTATGGGACCATGTGGAGTTAGCCACTACTTATTACAAAAGCCTTTAGAAATCAGCACATGTATCAAAATGGAGCCATACAGCAAATAATGATAAGCATGTTTAGAGGAAGAAAAGGGTCCAGGCTTTAAAGGCTATTATAACCCTAGCTAGTTTTTTTCCTAGAAGAATTTACAAAAGCAGCTTAATCTCATTGCAATGCTCCTAACTCATTTAGGTAATTCTGTAAACATCATTAGGTCTCTCTCTGCATTTTGCCCAACAGTGACTATGAAATGCTTTATTTAAAAAAAGTTCTTATCAATATCATGCATTTTTGATGCTTTCACAAACAGACCAGGTACAGGACAGGAGGTGGAATACAAAACAATATGTGAATATCTGAGAGGAGGTAAGAGAGACTAGCATCTCAAGACATTATCCTCAGGGACATTTTTCTTTTAGCATGTCTTGAAATAACCTGGAGTGAAAAAACAGCTGCAAACACCAAATTCTTTTTTTCAGAAAAACAAAATATCTATAAAATAAGCAAGGGGTCAGACGTAGGAATATAAGTGTGTTCTGTGTAGGATAGAAAACTGCTTACAAATGAATGCAACACAAAATAGAATTGCTATCCTCTTCACAGTTCAGAGCTGGTATATTACATCTTCTTACACATCTGTTTGGGACAGAAATTGTGAGGACAAGGTGACATTTGGGGTATGAAAAGAAGGTATGTGAACTGTTTTACAAAGACTGTGGTACAGCCAATCCTCAGATGATGTGACCTGTGTAGAGAAGGAAAATAAAACAAATATTCTGAGTTTGATATGCAGTACTAATTACCAGAGTCACAAGTTTACATTACATAAGTACTGTCTATATGAGTGGCAGTAATAGAGCTATCACAGTGCTTGAATGTCTTTCTCCCACAGTTCTGATCTGTGTTGTGGGTGGTCTAAATGTGCAACATTTTTATGGACAGCTACCAAATTCAAGAAAAGTTGCTGGTTCAAAGCCAGAATGTTTACTCAGCACTAAGCTCTGTCAGGAAAAGTTTTCTTTTCTAGGGTGAAATAAAAAAATTTTTAAATTGCTATCTGTTTGGAAAATCCAACACAGATAATTCTAAAATAAAGCATTAGATATGGGCATGTTTCAATGGTTCTTAACCAACAGCTCAACGTGCTGTAGCAGGGCTGGGAGCTGGGCCTCTGGACATGTCGTTCTGGGGCACTGAGCCTCTGCGTCCTGAGACCCTTCTGAGCTTCCATTTTCCAAGTGCCCTGGCAGAGTGCCAGAGATCCGTGAACATTCTTTGCTAGAGAGCAGCATTCCAGAAGTAGAAAGCCCTAACACTGCTGGGAGGTGTCTGGCTGCCAAAAAGACAGTTCTGGAAATACAGGCTCTTCACCAGTGCATTGGCAATGTAGCTCTTCAGCTCTATTTAATACTAATTCGTGGATGACTATACATTACTACAAAACATCCTTAAACATTATTGAGTTGACATTTTCCAATAAAATCTCTTTTTCTTCCAAACAGTCCCATGCAGTCTTATTTCTGGGGCAATAAGAAATCAGATATTTTCATTTACATCAACACCTAACTAGCTGGAGCTCCCCATGCTTGTGCTCAGATGTGATAGAATGTGTAGAAACCCAGTTCTGCTGAAACCCAACAGGCTGAGAAAAATATTGAAGAAATTTAATGAAATTTAAGATTCTTAGACATCAAATGCTTTTGACCTTTGGCCGGACTGTGGAAATTTTCTTGCTGAAGAAGTAGTTGGAGGCAGTCTGACCCTGAGCATGATGCTCAGGTAGCCTGCAGATCTTGCTGTGTAGGTGACAGGAGGATCCTCTTTTGATTTACCAGCTAACTGGCAAGCAAGTATAAGAAATGTCCTCTTACTGTGTTTGCAGGGCTTCCATTAAAATGCTCTGCTACTTTTTGGCATATTTTTCCAGATGAAATTTTATCATCCCCTGTTCTTTCCATCTGCATATAGTGTTTTGCAATGATTTGTAAGTAATGTGATACACTGCTTCTAAGACCTACTCACACACAGAAAGTTGCCATGCACCTAAGATATCTCCCTGGGTAGGAGGGCCTATCCATGTGGTGTGGCAGAACCTGACATTTTGACTCTGGTTTTCTGAGGAAATGTTTCTTTCAGTTATTACCAGAAAGAAAGAGGGGAAAGATAAGACCACAACTTTGTTGTTTTTTTCTGTCTCTTTCTTTTCTTTAAATTCAACTATTTACACATAAATTGATTGATGAGAACCGATGACTTTACTGTCATTTAGAAGATTATTTAAGTCATGTTTTAGCAAAGAGCACTCATTTGCTGTGATGTGCCAGAAAAGTCTGTTCTGCTGCATGATGCTGGTACCTATTTTTGTAAAGGGTAAGTGCTGGATACTACTCTGGCACAAATGCTTGTGGCCCAGCAGAGACCCCTGAAGTTCTCTCACTGCTTAGACCAGAGGCAGGACAACATGCGTTTTCCTACATTATGTTGTTTAATCACACAGTGTCAGCATCCAGGCATTTCAGTCAAATGAAACTGCGTTTTGTCAGATATCCAGATACCCAAGAATCAAGAACTTAACACCTTACGCTCCTTCTGTGTCCCTTCTAACAACTTACTGCTGCCTCCATCTTTGTTGCCTAGACGCACTGGCTTTCTGAGCAACAGCATATAGTACTCCATGCCAGATGAAATTTCATTGCTTGGTGCCTCAGTTTCCCTTTGTCTAAAACAGAAGACAATCTAGTATTTCCATTTGAAGTAAATAATGTAGCTGATACATTCAGAGCTGTGAGCTGGCTAAGAATGCTAAAGATGTAAGTAAAAGAAGTATATGTTCATGAAAAAGACATTACAATGCACTTCCTAGGAGCAGCAAGCATTCCTAATTAAGAAAGACAGGAAACAAACAGGGTACATTTGTATTTCGTTCCACCTACTTATAAAAAGTATTTAAAATATTATAGTCATTGTATTTAGGAATGTGTTAATTTTATTGCCATCAGGCCACCTAGAGCACCTGCCTGAATCAATGTCCTCAGAAATGTGCTGAAGTACATAAATGGTCTTTGCAATAGCTCCAAACAAGTATGTGTTTAAAATGAAAAGGCATATCTACTCTTAGCTTGAATAACAGCTCCAAGAAGTTAAAGATTATTTTCGGTTTAGCCAATTTTCATAAAATCATAGACTTGTAGGCTTAGGTTGGAAGGGACCTGGTTGGAAGGGATCATCTAATCCAACCTCCCTGCCATGGGCAGGGATGCCTCTCAACTAGACCAGGTTACTCAAGGTCTCATTCTACATGGCCTTGAACATCTCCAGGGATGGGACAACCACAGCTTCTCTGGGCCATATATTTGAGAGTCTCACCACCCTTTTATTGAAGAATTTCTTCCTAAGATCCAGTCTAAACCTATTCCCCTTAAATTTAAACCTATTTCCCCTTGTATTATTGCTGGACACTCTTGTGAAAAGTCCCTCTCCATCCTTTTTGTAGGTTCAGGTATTGGAAGGCAGTTATAAGATCCCCCTGGAGTCTTCTCCAGGCTGAACAATCCCAGCTCGCTCAGCCTATCCTTGTAGCAGAGGTTGCCCAGCCCCTGGATCACTTTTGTGGCCCTCCTCTGGACTTGTTCCAACAGATCAATATCCCTCTTATGGTGGGGAAACCAGAAATGGACAGAGTATTTGGGGTGAGGTCTCACAAGAGCAGAGTAAAGTGAATCACCTCTCTAGACCTGCTGGCCACACTCCTCTTGATGCATCCCAGGACATGGTTGGACTTCTGGGCTGCATAAGTGCACTGCTGGCTCATGTTGAGTTTCTCATCTATTAACCTCCAAGTCCTTCTCTTCAGGGGTACTCTCAACCCACTCTGTGCCCCGCTTGTATTTGTGTCTGGGACTGGCCCAGCCCAGGTGAAGGACCTTGCACTTAGACTTGTTGAATCTCAAGCAGTTTGCACTGGCCCATTTCTCAAGCCTGTCAAGGTCCCTCTGGATGGCATCTCTGCCCTCCAGTGAGTCCATTGCACCACACAGCTTGGTGTTGTCAGCAAACTTGCTGAGGGTGCACTTGATGCCATTGTCCATGTCACTGACAAAGATGTTGAACAGCACTGGGCCCAGAACAGACCTCTGAGGAACTCCACTTGTCACTGGTCTCTACGTGGACATTGAGCCCTTGATCGTAACTCTTAGAGTGTGACCTTCTAGCCGGTTCCTTATCCAATTCCTTTTGCCAGTAGTAGTAGCCAGTTTCTTTGGTTAGCAGTCTTACCTTTCTGCTCCTTTTGTATATGCATCTTCTTATCTATGTGCCTGTAAAGAGAAAATCAAGGATAAATGAGGGGAAACATAGGGACAAAGATCATCCAGAGAGTGCTTGGGAGTGTCAGTCATGTGTATCACTGTTTTTTAGTCACAGAATCACAGAATGTTAGGGGTTGGAAGGGACCTCTGAAGATCATCTAGTCCAACCTTCATCCCAGCATACCTAACCACTACACCATAGCCTCAAGTGCTAGGTCTACTTTTTTTTTAAACATCTCCAGGGCTGGTGACTCCACCACCTCCCTGGGCAGCCTGTTCCAGGGCCTCACCACTCGTTTAGTAAAGAACTTCCCCCGAATATCCAATCTAAACTTACCCTGACGCAACTTGAGGCCATTTCCCCTTGTCCTGTCATTATAATTAGAGAGAAGAGAAGAGACCAGCACCAGCAGAAGAGACCAGCACCAGCACCAGTCACCTCGTGAGATGATGGCACATTTTGGCAAGACAGATTTTCTGAATGCATTTTGTGTGCTTCTCATGCTGACCTCAGGGCCATTTTTTACCAGGGTTTCATACACACAAATGTGTAATCACTTACCAGTTGCTGGCAAGCCAATATACATCTAGCTTTTTAAAATTATTTTTAAAGGGAATTGCCAGTGTTCTTTCCAAATAAAATAAAATCTTGCGAAGTAAGGATTTGCTTAAGGTGTAAACTGTGTGAAATACAAATGTCTGGGTTATATGCTCTGTCATGGACCTTAACTGGAATCCTTTTGCATCTCTATTGTAGAAGACATCTCAGTGAAAAGACCAGCCTTGTTCTCATACTGAAAGAACATGGAAAGAGAATCATACAATTTTCCAAGAGAATCAAATCTCCTAAGTCTAACGCTGAAGGAAGATGAAGTAATATTACAGGTCTTTGAAATGTCCATTTCATAGATATAAAAAGTTAATATTCAGCTATTCGTACAGATAATCTATTTTATCCTTCTCCGGCCAAGAGGATGTATTAATCATTTGTGCTTGATGAGCACTATCAAAGATTTATAAATTCAAAATCTAAACCTCAGGACTCTAAGATCCTTAAAACCGTCTGTACTTGAGTGGTTACATATTAAATGGATTTTGGCCACACAGCTTGTGGCCAAATGCCATATTTGATGCTGCTTTTCAATTCTTCAACAAAGCTGATAATGATAATTACCAATTTACATAAATCATTGCAGTAATAAAAATGGAGGCAAATGACCAAAATCTATACTATTAGAAAGAGGAAATAGTATCAAATTTCATCCTGTAGCTCAGCAAATTTGGAAGAGAACTACTACTGTTGCATATCTCATAATTTCTCTTTAGATCAAAATATCTAATAAAGCCTATGAATGCTCATTTTTCTGTCTTTTTTTTTTTTCCCCATTACCTGTGGGGTCAAAAAATACTACAACCATGAAAGAGAGCAGAGTTAAAAATATGTTTTTAATGCATCATTTCTTAAGGAAGTAAGCAAAACTGAATGTTTAGGTGATAGGAAGAAATAATTTGTTCAGTCGCTTTTAAAGGTATGAGTCCGCTCTGAGAGAAGGAAACAAATTACTTCAAAACTGGAGCTTCAACTTTATAGTCCATCATATTTCGCCTCCCTGCTAGCTAACACTCAAGTCCTGGAAAAATTCTGGAAGTCTACCAAGGTCTGTCTGGAAAAGCTGGGATTAAAAGGTAGAAAGCACACAGTTATGATAGCTGGATCTTAATAGTCAAACTGAAGTGACTGTGCTTTGGTAAAATGTGGGAAGGCAGCTGAACCCAGTAAAAAGACATCATAAATCTCTATATAAATCAATATTCACCTAAAATCCAGACAACATGAAATAGATCATACTTCTTCAGAGATTGGATACGTGCTGGATAGCTGCAGGAGAATAAATCTATGGTACGGAGCACTGAAGAAAGGTGTATTTGTATTGGGTTTGCCTGGCCGGATTTCGTTAGCGGGAAGGCTGCAGTGGCGGCTTCTGCAAGAAGCTACTAGAAGCTTCCCCTGAGTCTGACAGAACCAATGCCAGCCAGCTCCAAAGAGGGACCCACTGCTGGCCAAGGCTGAGTCTATGAGTAAAATGATAGGAGAGGAACGCCTTTGTGAAAACATATTTAAGAATCAGGGGAAAAGAACTGCGACACAACAGCTGGCACAGCTGTTGTGAGGAGTGGGAATATGTGAAGACACCAAGGTCAGTGAAGAAGTAGGGGATGGATGTGCTCCAGGTGCCAGAGCAGAGAGTCCCCCAGGTTGTGGTTAAGACCATGGTGAAGCAGGCTGTCCCCCTGCAGCCCATGGGCAGGGTGTACATGTCCACCGTGGGGTGGAGGACCCCACACTGCAGCAGCTGGATGCCTGGAGGGGGGCTGTAGCCCGTGGGAACCTCGTGCTGGAGCAGTTTGCTGCCAGAACCTGTAGCCCGTGGAGGAGACAAATGCCCACACTAGAGCAGGTTGGCTGGTGGGACTTTCGTGACACCGCGGGGGACTCGGGCTGGAGCAGTTTCCCCTGAAGGACGGCACCTCAGACTCACGAGGGGCGGATTGCCCATCGTGAGGGGACTCACGTTGGGCAGTTTGAGATGAATTGCCCTTTGTGAGACAACTCACGCCAGAGAAGAGAGTGTGAAGCTTGTCTCCCATGAGAAAGACCCCACAATGGCCCTGGGGAAGTGTGAAGAGTCATCCTCCGGAGTGAAGAAGCAGCAGTGGAACTAACGTTGGACAGACGGACCGTAACCCCCGTTCCCTGTCCCCCTGCACTGCTTGGGGGAGGAGGTGGATAAACCAGGATTGATGTTGAGCCCGGGAAGAAGGGATGAATGGGGGGAAGGGGTTTTTCTTTTAAGATGTGGGCTTTTTTATTTCTCACAACTCTTCTCTGATTTGTTCTTTTAATAAACCTAACTAATTTCCCCAAAATTGAGTCTGTTTTGCCTGGGATGGTAAATGCAAGTGGCCTCCCTGTCCTTGTCTCAAACCTTGAGCCCTTTCAATGTATCTTCTCCCTCTGTCTAGCAGAGAAGGCAGGGTCAGAGAGCTGCTGTGTGGGCACCTACTTGCCAGCCAAGGTCAAACCACAACAGTGTTCTATCGACTCTTTTAGAAAAACTGAGTACCTCTCATTTACTTCAATAATTGTCAAAGAAAGCAGTGGCTTTTAGGAAAGAGCCCTACAGTTATCACTAGTAAGAGACTTGGAGCTATGGTTTTCTTCCTCAGATTGAGGTACTTCCTCAGATTGGGGGTACTGGTGGACGAGAAGCTCAGCATGCACTGTCAGTGTGCACTTGCAGCCCAGAAATCCAATTGCATCGTGGGCTGCATCAAGAAGTGCGTGACCAGCAGGTTGAGGGAGGTGATTCTCCCCCTCTACTCCACTCTCATGAGATCCTACCTGGAGTACTGTGTCCAGTTCCGGAGCTTCTACTACAAGAAAGATATGGACATGCTGGAACGAGTCCAGAGAAGGGCCACAAGGATGATTAGAGGGCTGGAGCACTTCTGCTATGTAAACAGACTGACAGTTGGAGTTGCTCAGTCTGTAGAAAAGAAGGCTCCAAGAAGACCTTATTGTGGCCTTACAGTATCTCAAGGGGGGCTACAAGAAAACTGGTGAGGGACATTTTAGGATGTCAGGTAGTGATAGGACTAGAGAGAATGGATTGAAGCTGGATATGGATCAGTTTAGATTGGATGTTAGGAAGACATTCTTCACCATGAGGATGGTGAGACACTGGAAAAGGTTGCCCATGGTGGAAGCCCCACCCCTGGAAGCTTTAAGGCCAGGCTGGGTGGGGCTCTGAGCAACATGGTCTGGTGGGAGTTGTCCCTGCCCATGGCAGGGGGTTGGAACTAGATGATCTTTAAGGTCTCTTCCAACCCTGACAATTCTATGATTCTATGATTAGATTTCATATCTGCTCCATTGGGAAGAACAGATCAGATTGTGGGAGACATCTGTAATCCCATCTTTAGCATGACTTGTCTTTTGTTATGGTTTTAGGAAATGCCCTGATAGTCCAGTGTCCCACGGGAATTCCAGTAGCCAATTTTATTCTCAATTTGAGATATTTACGAAGTTCAGAAGTAGGGCTAAAGAAAGTCCTGTAAGAATGATTCACTGGAGTTAGTTCTATGAGAAAAGGACAACTATAAAGATAGCACTGGCATTTATATGGGAAGCAACTGGGCATGTAACATTGCACATACACTTCTCCATCACCCAAACACTGTCCAGAAACCCACTCATTCACTGCTACTGCGGGTAGAACACACATCGCCCACATATCCACTTTTCTGCAGCTCTCATTCTACAAATTGTGGGTTGGTCTTTCACAGAGTGGCAAAAGACAGAAAGTACTCTCTCCTAGACTTTTCTACTAACAGCTGATACCAGCCAGGACTCCCAGGCCTGAGTCCCTGGTGAGGGGCTGAAGCAATGTGTCCTTGGTGTCCTCAAGCCAGCTCTGCTTGTGGACCATTTTTCATTGTTGGCATTGCTGAGGAAGAGCTCTTTATGCCATGCAATGACAACACCTAGAAAACACTTGCTTTTACTGTGTTAGTTAGTTTTATAAGCTTAAGAAGACTTTCGAACTGGTAAAATACATCTTCTCTGTGGTTTCAGTTCACTTTGGTGTATATCACAAATGTAGTTTTATGCCACTGTCCTCATCTCCTTTAGGAGTTGTGTGTTGGTGTGCTCTGGTATTACATGAGTTATGAGTTGAGAAGTGCTGTCCTGCAGCACAAGGACGGTAATAGAAAAGGGGTTCTTGGAGCAGGGGGAAGAACCAAAATCCCATCTCCTACACAAAATAAATCACTCCTGTCAGATCTTGCATCTTTGACATACGGGTGCATTGTATTTCGAAAGAGGTTTCCATCCTCATAGGCACAGGTTCTTAGTGATACTCTCTATGTAGGCAAGGCTGTAGGAAAAGCCTGAGTTTTTGAGGCTGATCTCTTTCAGGATTGCTGTATGCATGTGCAGAAGGCAGACTCTCACCTATATTTAGTACTCACACATGTATTTCAGGTGACCATGCAGGAAAAGGTATACTGCATTAATCTCACATAGCACTGATGAGAATCCAAACCTGATAACGCTGAAGTGAGTGGAGTTTGACAAGTGTTTGAAAGCTCAGGTTGTTATATTGTTGTTAAGGTAATGCTGGTGTTAGATCTCAAAACTATCACTCCCTAAGTCCAGCGGGGAGTTTATACATTTTGTTTATTATTCTGTCAGCTTATGTCTTTTACATAAGAAGGAATCATGTGAATAGCAATGTGTGATTGTTGACTTCTCTTGTCACATGGCAAATCCAGTTGGTAGAAAGGTCATCTCTTCTGATGATGTTCCAGGGCCTGTGCCCCAGTGGCATGGCCACTTTACATCTGTGCAAGAAGAGAGAGGCAATACTGTCTAGGGTGAACACAAGGAAAGGTGAGGAGATGGGCTTTCAGCCCACAGAGATTGTCCAGGAAAGGTAATAGAGACATAGCAAGGTGATCTTGCCTTGTAGGTGCTCTCCTTAGAATCATAGAATGCATTGGGTTGGAAGGGACCTTTAAAGGACACCTAGTCCAAATCCCCTGCAGTAAGCATGGACATCTTTAACTAGATCAGGTTCCTCAGAGCTCCATCAAACTTGACCGTAAATGTTTCCAAGAATTGGGGATTCTATCACCTCTCTGGGCAACCTGCTCCAATGTCTCATTACTCTCATAGCAAAAAAAATCTTCCTTATATCTAGTCTGAATCTATTCTATTTTAGTTTAAAACTGTTACCCCTTGTCCTATTACTTTGCCCCCGATAAAGAGTCCCTCCTCTTCTTCCCTGCAGACTCCCTTTAGGTATTGGGAGGCTGCTAGAAGGCTCCCTAGAGCCTTCTCTTCTCCACACTGAACAACCCCAACTTTCTCACTTTTTTCATAGGTGAGGTGTTCCATCAACTAATATGCAAATGTTTAAAAATTGAGCACAGAGCTAAGTGTTTTCTCGGGCAAGAATGCATGCTTTACCCTAAGTAAGCCCTTGAAGCTGCTGGAGCTGAATTAAAAAAAAAATAGTTTAGCTTGAACCTCCAGAAGACAAAGGCAAAGGCAGCTGGGCAAAAAGAAGGTGAAAGACCCTGTGGCTCACGCATGACTAAGATAGCCCCTGGTTCAGAAGGAATTTGCAGGAATGGCCAAATTTCCATGCATGCTTTCCGGTGTGCTGTGTAGGAAGCAAACCCTGCCCACCGAAAAACAGCTCAAAAAGTAGTTCTTGCCCAGGCTTTCTCATACCAGCAGTCTGATTCAGTATGGACACTGTAAGTAAAATTGCTTCCTCAAGTAACTACGCCTTAGGTAGCTGGCCCAACATTCTGCCCTAAAGAAATCAAATCAAAGGTAAAGGTACAGAGATGAGCTCAAGCCAGCAGAGAAAGGAAAGAATAAATTTTACTTACTGCTGAAAGGGCTCCATGAAAAAAAAAAACCCACCACATCCCACCATCCCCCTTCAAAATATCTAACTACTATAGCATGATTTTCGGCAAGTGATCACATTATGTTGATTAATCACTGCAGGAAATGAGTACCTCAGTTCAGGTTTTATGCAGACCAGCAAGAGGGTGCAAGGAAGTCTGTGTTGCATACTGCTACTATACCTTTCAAGTTTTTATGGCCCTCAAGAGAAATGAAGTATTCATAATGTGGGGGAAAAAATAAAAATCATAGAGCGCACCATAAATCTAAAGGACTAAGTTGTGGAAATCACATCTTTAAACTGACACAGCTGTGATTAACTGGCAATGGCTTTTACAGTTAGAAAAGGTTTGGGATACAGTTATCTGCCCAGAGAAAGTTTCTAGTAAAATGAAACAAAACACAAAGAAACAACAACAACAACAAAATTGCAAATAGAAGTATTTAATCAAATCCTTGCTTTGGGGCTGGTGGGATGGAATATGTTGAACCAGAAGCCTTGCACCTCAAGAAGCTGAGGTTTGAATCTGTTCTGATCACAGAGACTTAACTTTCCAACAGACATTGGCTCACGTCTTTTACAAAACCACCCGCAGGATTTGGTAGTCTCTGTTCAGCAGAGCACTAGAATAAATTGTGTTCATGACTGAACTCTACTTACTCAACCATCTTTGTAAGTTTGGACAATCTCTGTGTACATAAAAAAGTGGTGCCCATTTTCCTATATTCAACCACTCACTTGCTAATCAAAATTAAAAAGGATATATGCATGTGTATGCATGTATATTTAAAGAAATCAAAGGTTGATATTGAAGTCTATATAGAGGCCTGACATAATTGACTTAAATGCTGTGGAATCACTTGTACTTACTTGGGATGTAGGAATAAAGCTACAAATCAAAACCATAGCATCCTTGATCCATTCTGCATTTGCTTTCCCCACAGGAGACTGAACAAAGTGAAAAGCAAGCACAGGAGTGCCTTAAGAAATGTGATCTTCCACCAAGAAACAGGCTTTATGGCTATAGAGCAAAGATCTAGGTCTAGACAAACAAACCTCCTGAGTTGGATCAGGATGGCTTTGCCTGTACAAGCAAAGTGAACAGCCTTGAGAACACTGCTGGGCATGAAATGCAACTGTACAGCTTGTAAAACTGCCAGAGTGATCCTTTGCACAATTGCATCCTACATAAACTCCTATACAATTTCTAGTCAGCATGGTTCATGAAGCATATCTTTACCATAGCGTTGTTTCTTTCTTTGTATTCATGCATACAAGCGTTGGCAAGAGTCTATGAGAATAAAGATCCATAGAGAGGTCAATGTAAAAGAACAATTTGCACAAAGTAACACCATTTATGGATAACAGACCAGAACGGCCAGAATTTTTAATTTTCTTCAATGGGACAATATCTTAAAAGTCAAAAATAGTCCTCATTTGGACCAATTCATAAATGGTTATGCTAAACCAAGGTATCTGCTACCCAGGCTACAGAAACTCCACTTACAAAGAAACAAGTAAAAAAAAAAATCATAATAAATCTCATACACACATGCCATCAAATATTTAAATCTTCTAAGGAAAAGTTTGATTCAGATAAATAGGTTTTGGATTTACAAATGTAAAACTATGAAAAGAAACCAAATGCTTATGTTAGCTTACTGATGAAAAAACTCATTTCAAACCAATTTTATGGAAATAGTTCAAGCAGATTAATCTAGGAAATAAAAAACATTCCTTAAAGTAACTAAGATCCCAGTAAGCTTTCCTAATAGTAACAACGCACGAAAAGAAGAATCTGGGAAGAAAAGACCAGCAACCCTACCTGAACCCTATATAAGTCATAGCCAGAACTACAGGTAGGGAGCATTTTAAAATTACACTGCCAATTTTGCTTAGAGTAAAGGAAATTATTAGAGGGAAATGTATATTTAAAACTCATAGCTTTTAACAGCATCCTTCTTGGCATTCTCTTTCAGCCACACGTTCTTGTTCTCATATGTAAGTTAACAGTTGGTACACATGCTTTTCATTCTGCAGGAGGGTAATTTCAATACCTTTTTATTATTTGTGGCTGCACATTTTTGCATTTTAACTGAAATAACCTCAGTATTGCACTTTAATGCTAATATTTGGTATTTTTCCAAAGTATAGATGTGTAAGCAAAAGTCAGTGACATGGAAGAGGAGTGAAATGGATCAGAAATTCAGGTCTATTCATAGCACAGCTGTACAGAGTATGAAGTCACTGAGCAACTTAACAAACAGCAAAACAGTTGCTTTCCCAACAAGTTCTCTTTTTTTATGTAGCTTCTTGGTGTTGGAGACTTAAAAAACCCCACAAAACAAACAAACAAAAACAACACACAAGCCAGCCTGTCACAGAGAAAGGCCACAGCTCAATTTTAGCAAGTTGTTCAGCAGCCACCCAAAGACCTTTGCAACCAGGGCATAAAATGGACTGAATGCTACTGTCAAGAGATGTGGCTGAAAAAGAAGATGCAAAGTTTCAAAGCATAGCGTGCCTGAAAGCATCTGAGCAAAGGTTCATACTAAAAGATAAGGTCGTAAGGGGAACCTTCGTGTTTCCTTCACAAACAATAGCCATAAATCAAGATGTTTCAGCAAAAAAAAAACCCCACGCGTTTCCTACAAATGGAATATTGCATGAATAACAACATGGAGCTATGAAATAATACATACATACAGAGAAGGAATAACTGGCCTCTTGAAATTCCTCATGGGCAAGAACTTAAAAGCCTCTAGCAAAACATGCCAGTGTCAAAAAGAGAACAAGTTAGATCTATCAAACACTACAACATTTGTGTAGCTAAAAATTGTATTTGTAACACACTGCGTTTGGCAAAAGTGTTGTAAACAGTGATATCCTGATCCTTAGTTTTAAGTCAATAGACCTGTTTTAATTTACATTCTTATATATAGATGCAAATATATTTATATTTAAACAAATACTTACATATTTATATTAATACATATGTATTTAAGTTAGCTTGGGCTCTGTCTTCGCTCATCCTCAAACTTCTTCATACCAAAATAATCTTGACAGATGATTGTGAGCAGAAATACCCCTAAACCCCAAGCTATTCACCTAGGATAGATGGAGGGAGAAAGACTTTTTTCTTAAACAGTCAGCAAAGTTGTTTGTTCAACAGCTCACATGGGAAAAATAATCTGATCAGAGTTGAAAACCAGCAAGGAAAGTATCAGCCACATATTCCCTTTCTTGACTCTTTTACGTGTACAGACTCCATCAGAATATGTAAATAAAATATGAGACAAGCTCCAAGGAACTATCAGCTAACCGAGCCATTCTTCATTCTGCCCAAGAAAGTTGCTACTGCTGTAAGCAAGTGTGATACCTCCAAATACAGTGGGACATTGCCCCAAGCATGTTATTGACTGAACTATACAGCTACAGGACAGCAGGCTGAAAATTAACGTAGTTTTTTTCTCATTTCTCCCAAACAAAGGAAAGCTTTCTCTTTAAAAGTTACAAATTAGAATTGCTTTGGTGATGATAAGCTCTGGCTTTTGTTGAGCAAACCTTAAGCCAGGAGTTCCTGTATTTTTTTCCAGACACGATCTCTGGAGATTTGTGCTGCTCTTGCTTCTGCAGCAGTCACTGTTCCTGCTGCTAGTGCTATTCCCACTGCAAAATGCCAGTTTTCTGGAACTGGCTGAAATCCAATAGCTAGCGCCTTGAACAGGGGCTCCCTACATGCAGTGCTGCCACTAAAAGGGTCTTACACCCTGTTCAGAGACTTCTGCCTGTTGAAATAGGCTTCTCTCCCTTGAATGTGAATGAAAAATGTTTGCCACGTTTAAGAAAATCAACCTGAGGGAGCTAGTAAAAAAAGCCAATTTAAAACCTACATTGAGTTGGGTTTTTTTTGTTGTTTGCTGGTGTGTTTTTTTCTCCTCATGTGCTGTTCCTCTTTTTCACCTGTTTTGACACTAGGCTTTTGCAAGGCACTGAGCCAGCCCTAAAATAATCCTTTGTTATATTCCTTAAGATTTCCTCTCTTTCGTAACTAAAGAGCTTGCACTGTTCTGAGAACTGGGACATGGCAAAGCTCTAGAACTCAGCTACTACTGGCTTCATTCATTTAATGAAACTCTAAGCAGCCTATCAATATTTCAGGTGGACAAATCCTTCTTGGAGGAGGCGCAGGCTATCTGACCTGTACAAAATTATTTGCTGCACAGTAATTGACAAGAAATAAGTTGATAAAGCATGCAAACACAATTTAATGAATATAGCATGAACTCGTTTCAAAGGCCCTGCTGTCTTGGTAGATTTTCTGCTCTTCCTTCTGTCAAAAAGGACATGTTCGCATTTGAAAGCAGCTCTGGTCCATTGCAATAAATTTGTATTGCACGAATTTGCCAATTAATGTTTGCATTACTAATCTCTTAGGTACCACATTGAACTCTTCAACAGATAAATACAATATGCCATGAACTTCCTCAATGGAAAATGCATATTCAGAGAGCGTGTGATGCCGCAGCTCGGAAATTGATTAGCAGTTAAGCCAAAGCAAATATAAAACCTGTCCCTCCTGCTATCTGATTTCAGTGAAGTCTGAAATTTCACCACTGATTCACCTCTTATTTTGAGAGTCTGGAAGTCACTGTTTCCTCCAACTTTAAGGTCCCCAGAATACCGAATATCTCTGCCATTACAGAATGCAGCTATCATCCTGTAGAATATAATCCAAGGCAAATTCTCTAGTCATTTAGGGTAGCAATGATTTTTCCTCTCTCTCACTCAGAGTTATATTTGTGTAAAATACTTAACAGCATTCAAAATAATGGTACTAGTTTGACTTTTCCAATCCCAAATCTACAAAAATAAAATAATAAATTTAACAAAATAAAACTTGCAAAAAAATCCTTCAAAAGATACAATATCCATCCATATAATTAAAATGAGCTCATAGGTAGTGAAAAAGTAGTACACTCACTGAGTTAATAACCAGCGCACAAATGTCTGCATATTTTATGAGTTGCAGATGTGCATTTATACTTTAAACATACCCAAGTTAAAGTACAACATATTTTGTCATATATTTGCTGTGTTTTCATGACAAAAACAGCTCTACAGAAAAACAGAGGACTTCTTTGAAAGCAATTATAAAACGCATCTTGAAATATCCTTATGAATGTTATATGATACTGTGCATGCAAAATGCTGTTTTAATTCCATATCTCTATTTTGAACCAGTTGTGTAACCCACTCAGACAAACACAGCATGGAAAGCTGGTTTTACTGTTCATCTAAGTGCTTCTAAAAAGATTACTGCAGAAAAAATTTACCCCAATAATATGTATAAAAGCATGGCATAACCTTTAGATGTTGTTGAGATTAGCAAAAGTTAAGAAACTGCTTCAGACACGGTTTAATACTTAGATGACTGTTTTAACATCTAACAGAGTTCTCAAAAGAGTGCCCAAATGCACAGTACTTGTTGAACAAATTCTGATTTATTGAAAGTAAACATTTACATTGGCTACAATGTTATAACTGTTACAAAGCTGGATAAAAGAGGCTTAAACAGCAATAGAAAGCAAGTGCAGTAAAAAGTGAATAGAGAAAATATTTGGCCTTAGTGATCTTCTGGCAGTATTTACATTATGTACATTTTGTTAAATATTTGTAGTAACTCTAAGGCACCATAGGCTAAATAGCAGGCTGCGGTACTATTTTTGTGCACAGAATTTAATAAATTTATTCAAAGAAAAAAAGGCTGTAGAGTTAAAAGAAACATAGGCATATTTTATGTTTACATAAAGGAGTGGCTGCTTCTTAAAATTCAAAGATACAATACATACTCAGTAAATTAAAAAATTATTTTTAGAACATTAAATTATACTCAATGTCTGTGTTTAAAGACTATTTTTACTGACTTGCTGGTAAATGTTTAATGTAATCTACTCTTCAACAGGTTTTTCACACGCTAGATATGTTCATCTAAAAACTACTTGAATTATTTTTTTTCTTACAAAAGTCTTACACCTAGTATGTATACAAAATCCCAATGCAAAGTGTAATGGGTAGTAATTTACATCGTAGCTGTTCTGCAGTGGACTGAAACTTAGCAGGAGCACGCAGTCAAAATACTATGAAACAGCAGCTCAAGGTGTTTTTATTCCCCCTGCTCTTGTCAGTGGCTGTTCCCCCAGCCAGTGAGCTGGGGTATGAAACTGCCACCTGGGAAAGACAGAGGAGGTCAGCGCTTTCAGACTTGACGTTTCCAAAACCAAATCACAGAAGATGTTGAGCTGGAAGGGACCTTTAAAGGTCATCTAGTCCAGCCCCCCTGCAGTCAGCAGGGACATCTTTAACCAGATCAGGTTGCTCAGAGCCCCACCAAGCCCGACCCTGAATGTCTCCAGGGATGGGGCCTCCACCACTGCCCTGGGCAACCTGTTCCAGTGTTTCACCACCTTCATCATAAAGAACATCCTCCCAATGCCTAATCTAAATCCACCCTGCTCTGGTTTAAAACCATTGCCCCTTGTCCTGTCACTACATGCCATTGTAAACAGTCCCTCCCCAGCTTTCTTGGAGGCCCTGGCAACATCCTTGTGCGTTTTATACAATACCGTGCATGCAGAACACTGCTCTGCTTTGAGTAAATATTCCCATTTTTAATTATCCCCTTTTGAAGCACAACTCCACTCCTGAGCACTTTAAGGAGTAAAATTGATTATTCATATTATTGGCTGACTGGACCCATAGATCCTGTCTGAACAACTTTCAGTGCTACACACAACCTTAACCGCTCTCCGAACAACAGACCTTGCTCGGTTTAGTCAACAGGCTCGTCTCTCACCTTGAGGTAGTGTCTGTAACGAAGAAACTGTGCAGGACACCAGGTTAACGCCTCAGTTTTGCAAATAAAGCACCGCAGGGCACCCTGTGCCAAGTGGGTGCATGGCCAGCGCCAGCCGGGCCGACGCGTAGCTGCCAGCACAGTGCCCAGCCCTTCCTCCTGCTCGCCACCACGGCCGCTGCCTGTCATAGAACGTCAGAACTGTTTAAGCTAGAAATGACCTTTAAGGTCACTGAGTCCAACTGTTAACTTAGCACTGCCAGGTCCACCACCATGCAGGACATCATGCAGCCAAGCAGAAGCCGAGTCCAGCTAACTCCGACCCAGGCCCACAGGCCGGGCAACGTGTGGGCGTCTGCACGCTGATCCCATCACAACGGGCCTTCGCCTCAGCGGCTTCTAAAAAACTTACCACGAGAGCGAGGAGTGACTAGTGCAAAAACCACTGATGTCTGCTCAAGGGCCTGACCCTCAGTATTTCCAATGGGTGCTGAGCACTACATAGGATCAGGCCCCAAACCTGTCTGCTGTGAAAATGCTAAGATTACAGAGCGCTTTTGCTCCCGTAGCATTACATCCCTCTCAGTCATGGCTCACACTCATGGTATCTGACTCACATTTTCTAGAGCTGAGAAGATATATAATTAAAGTAATGTAACGCTTAAATGACTACATACTGGTTTTATATTTGTTCAGGTTTTTTTAAGCGTTTCTTTTTAAATCACCAGTCTCCTCATTCCGTTGTCCATTTTTGGTTTGCTTGTTTGGTTTTTTTTGCACTTTGTACTCATCCATGTTGGAAGTACGCTAATTGCTTCCACAGTAGTAAGCGGTTTATAAGCAAAGTATAACTGATCTAAGCACGAAGTCTTCATCTGGAGTGATCTTATATTTGTATTAACAAGAGCATAATCTTAGCATTATTCATCAGATGCATTTTTAGGACCAACAGCTATAATACTAAAACTACACAGCATCAATAACAGTTTTTCAAGGGCTTTAGAGGAAAAATATAAGCATAAACAATTCCAGTGTCATCAACTAGATTCTGTAAAACATTAAGCAGAATATTACACAAACTGGCCATTTTATGATAAGTAATATGGAGCCAAAGACTCAGGTTATCAAAACAGTGTAGGACTGCTGGAGAAAACACAGCTATGCTGATTCATATCATAGAAGACAACTCAAATTGCTTAACCCCTTGAATGCTAAATATCCGCCTGAATCTCAAGAAAGGTTTAAAGCAGCTTTTTGGATTATTTTCTCAATGTTCAAAATATTCCAGAATATGGCAATTTGTAATTAGGGTGCAACAGCGAGGTATTAACATAATTTTTTCATCAAGCCTTCCCCATTCGAAGGCTTGCAATTTGTTGTGGGATGTAGGAAGAAGTTAGGAAGTTCTTTCCCAAGAATTCCCTTGGTTGCTCTGTGCTGGACCTCATCACAACTAGACAGCTATGGCTTCATGGAGATTTCTACTAAGAGAGATAGTAGAGCCTAGGGCTCTATTTTCTTTCTTTAAAAGCTATCTGTGAAAAGCATAC